>NW_007379509.1:14075-30273 GCF_000475195.1 Diaphorina citri
TTTAACAATATCTCGGGAACGGTATAAGCTAAAGACTTGAAATTTGGTATGTAGTTCACAAATGTGACAAGGATGCAACACAAAACGTTTGGTTGAGATGGTTGCTGCGCTTGGCGGTATTTTGACAGCTTTTGGACAGATTTCGACCGTTTTTTTTTTTTGCTGTTTTCAGCTATAGCGACAAAACGGTTAGAGATATTGTAAAAGTTAGGGTAAAAGAACACTCAAATAAGCATCATTCAATAGGATAAGGAAAGTCGTGTGATGTTCACACCAGATTTTTTTTCTCTCTTATTTTTTATTGCTAAATCCCCTTCAGGGGTGGGCTATTCCTTTCTATTTGTTCATAAACCTACGTATAGATTATACATTTCCATCTTTTCAAAAATAAAAAAACAGGTAGCTACCCATTTTTTCTCAGCTTTTGCACCCAAACAAACTCACCTTGGGGCTTTGAGGGGGTACAGGGGAGGGTGGTTGTGCGAACGGCGTGTGGCGCGGACTCTGCGGGGGCGGGGTGGGGTTCATAGATATCATCGGACTTTGCGGGTGCATGGGACTTTGCCCGACGGAATTCATGGGACTCTGCCCCACACTATTCAAAGGACTCTGCCCGACCTAAAAAAAAAATAAAAATGATTAAAAAATGGAAGAATCAGAAACAAAACTAGCAAAGTTGCTCGTTGGGGTTTTGGAGATAGAGCGATGAGTGTGTCACTGGATCTCGCTTTTATAGTAAAGACATATATTTTCATTCATTTATTTATTAGATTATTAGTATTTTCAAATCTTTTAATATGTTGAAATGATTTACATTTAAATATGTATTTTTGTTCAAAGAAGAGTAATTTTGGTCTTGATTCACACAATCTTTCCACCTTTTCTTCGGTCTTGGTGCTTATCTTGTCTTGCTTGTCTTCACGCATAGAAGCGTAGATTAAGCTTAGGATAAGATTCCAATATTGTAAAAAAAAAAAAGTAATGTTGGTCTTGATTCACACAATCTTTCCACCTTTTCTTCGGTCTTGATGCTTATCTTGTCTTGCTTGTCTTCACGCATAGAAGCGTAGATTAAGCTTAGGATAAGATTCCAATATTGTAAAAAAAAATCTTTCAACATGTCCATTGTTCATACCCTAAGAAAGAGTCATCTTATCTTACCGTATTCATGGGGCTGCGACTAGCCATACTGGGGGAGCTGCCGCCAAACTGCATGGGCGGCATAGGGGAGTGGGGGCCCGAGTATTGGTGGGGCGGCAGAGGTGAGTTAGGGGTTTGGGAGCGGCCCACCGAGGCCGGGGTCTGGGGTTGCACGTTAAAAGGTGACGTAGGGGTGGGGCCGCGAGCTGCCGGGTTGAAGGGGGAGGGCTGTGGGCTCTCGGGGGGCATTTGTTGCTGTTGTTGTTGGATTTGCTGTTGTTGTTGTTGCTGCTGTTGTTGTTGCATTTGTTGTTGGATTTGTTGCTGTTGCGCGGGGGACATGGCTTGGCCGTGCCGATATTGACTTAGTTTCATCTGGAAATAACACAAACCATTCCGAGTTACATCTAGTGTTGAGAAAAAAAAAACACTTTTTTTTACTTAAAAAAAAAAAACACTTTTTTCACTTAAAAAAAAAACACTTTTTTTTTACTTTCTACTATTTATTTTATTTTAATCCTGGAAAATTTCAAGGCATAAGTAATATAAAACAAAAATTTGGTCAAGTCACAATGTGACAAAGTTTTTTTAAAACCCACTACAGAAGGTAGAAAGTCGCCACTAGTTTTAAATTTTAAAAGGGAGCCATTTTCATTCATGTGTAGAACATTAATCAAAAGTCAGCTTAATCGAGAAGACGAAGGGGTCGCCCGAGACTGCCATGGGTAGATATGTTTCGTAAAGACATTGAAAAAAGAGGATTAGATCCAACAACTGTAATAAACGAAGAAAAAAGTTCAAAGATAGAACATGGTGGAGAGGCTTTGTTCACAGTCGACCCATTTCTGGAACGACTTGAGATTTGATAATAGGGATTACCTGGTTGAGACTAGTTTGGTAAGCAAGAGTGATTTTACCGTTGGTGAAAATAAAAAAAAGGGGAATTTATAACCTCATCTTATATTATAAAATCAAGATCCATTCACTCATTCACATTTCATATTCACACACTGATCGCTCTATCTCCTGAACCACTCTATCTCCTGAACCACAACACCTAGAAAGCTGAAATTTGGTAGGAATATTCCTTTTATGGTCTAGGTGTACAATAAGCAATAAGAAAGGATTTTGCCAAAATCTAAATGCTGGCTTTTTCCAGACTTGGATTGTACAGTGACGTAAAACCAGTGTAGCGCCAAATTTTATAACCTGACAGTAGATAGTTACAACCAGGCAAACCTGAGACATAGGGGTTCCTATTTTGGGTGACTGCTGATGGTGTCTGGGTGACATATTGGTCTGCTGTTGTTGAGGTGACATCATAATGTTGGGTGAGTGTGGGGAGGCCCCACCTCCCATCTGTTGAGGTCCCGGGGAGGGACCACTGCTGACCACAGGCGGTCTCTGCTTATTCCGATATTCCTGTGGGGAAGAGGAAATATTTCAAATTGGGGAAATGTCTCAGATTATTGATGATCAGTAACTGCAAGTTGAGTGAGCTTTAGAATTGGAACGTACATACTCAGAAAAAGAAAAGCGTAAAGTCAAATGAGCTAATTTGGGCAATTTCTTCAAAATCGGATGAAGCGTTCAAGAGTTACAGAGGACCAATCAATCAAATCGTTACGAACTTCCCTTTGTTTTGAACCCGCTTAGCATTATACCTGCCTCGGTGGTTTAGTGGTCAAGGCGCTCGCCTGGTAAACAGGAGGGCGTGGGTTCAATCCCAGCCGAGGTATGGAATTTTATTGGGGAGGGACCACTGCTGACCACAGGCGGTCTCTGCTTATTCCGATATTCCTGTGGGGAAGAGGAAATATTTCCAATTGGGGAAATGTCTCAGATTATTGCTGACTGCAAGTTCAGTGAGCTTTAGAGTTGGAACGTACATACTCAGAAAAAGAACTTTATAAAGTCAAATGAGGTAATTTGGGCAATTTCTTCAAAATCGGATGAAGCGTTCAAGAGTTACAGAGGACCAATCAATCAATCAATCAATCGATTAATTCGTTACGAACTTCCCTTTGTTTTGAACCCGCTTAGCAATATAAACCGGGAATCGAACCCGGAACCTCTAGCATACAACCCTAGTGTGATAAGCCACTGAGATACGGAAGAAACTAAGGGTTAAAAGGGCCGTTAGAAGGTATATAAACTTTATATTGTAAAGACTTTTTATTTATAGTGTACTTCGTAACGCACAATACGTATAGACCAGGGGTTTCCAACTTCCATGTGTATGCGGGCCACATGCTACATTTGGAGGTACTTCGCGGGCCACATATGTACATAGGGGAGCATTGAAGGAAACCCCCCTCCCCCCCCAACTTTTCCGATCGAATTTTGAGCGCCGTAGGCGAAATTTTTCAAAAAGTATTCCCCTTATTGTAGCTGAACTCGACTATTTAGGTAAGTTTGTACAAATCCCAAAAAGCTTTGCGGGCCACAAAAATGGCTTGGCGTGGCGGGACACATGTAGCCCGCGGGCCGCTAGTTGGAAACCCCTGGTATAGACTAAAGACACTTATGGTTGATTTTACCAACCTTCTTTCCAGCCTCAAACAGCCCGTTAGCTGGACAGTCCTGTTAAGCCAATATAAATTAAATGGACCTTAACTGGCTGTTAGCTTAACAGGAGTTCTAAGGACTGAATAAATATTGGTGAAATCTGAAATCCAATATTCCCCTCCTTACCTGTACAAGTGTGGTATGTTGTTTGACCGCTTTACGCGCCGCATCCAGATGTTTCTGCAGAGCAGCTTTACTAGTTTCTAGACAAGATCTTCAATAATTCATAACTTTCAAAGAACTGGTCTTGTTAAATTTGTAAAAAGATAAGGAAAAAATAATATACAACACCAAATTTTTCAACAAGACTTGAACTCGAACCACTAACCTGCTGTTGCAACATCTGCTGATGCTGCTGACTAGATAGTACGACTTGTCCACTTGGGCCCATTTGTTGTTGGCCCGGCCCGACTTGTTGGTTTTGTTGTTGACCTGGCCCTAGTTGTTGTTGTTGACCTGGGCCTAGTTGTTGTTGTTGACCTGGCCCTAGCTGTTGTTGACCTGGGCCTAGCTGTTGTTGACCTGGGCCTAGCTGTTGTTGACCTGGGCCTAGTTGTTGTTGACCTGGGCCTAGCTGTTGTTGACCTGGCCCTAGCTGTTGTTGACCAGGGCCTAGTTGCTGTTGTTGACCAGGGCCTAGTTGCTGTTGTTGTCCCGGACCGAGTTGTTGTTGACCCTGTTGTTGTTTTTGTAGGAGGAGCTGTTGGCGGAGTTCTTGTTGTTGCTGGAGCAGGGCTTGGAAGACGAAGAATTCTCATCGTCAAAATCATTATAATCCAGCGACACCAGCGACGGCACTTTGGTCATCGACTTGCCGTCGGTCGACGACTGAGCGACGGTCGTCTGTATGTGTTTGGGCGCCGGGCGTCCCGTATTCCACATGGGTGACCCGCCTCGCAGTCCCATACGGAAGTTTTTGAACCGCCCCACCAGCTCGGGCGGAACCGGGATCATCCCCATCGAGTTACTTCCGCCGCTGCCATTGCTATTGTCCCCCTGAGGGGAGCCCACTTGGGGGCTGATGTTGGGGTTAGACGGCGACCTACTAGTTCGGGCGGGACCGGAATCATCCCCATCGAGTTACTTCCGCCGCTGCCATTGCTATTGTCCCCCTGAGGGGAGCCCACTTGGGGGCTGATGTTGGGGTTAGACGTGCGTCGCATGAGCCCCGGCGACCCTAGGGGGTGGAGCGGTGATTTGGGCGGCATTGGGCTGTTGGATTGCCGCATCATGGCGGCCGGGGAGCTAGGGGAACTACCCAGGTGATATTGACCGGACGGGGTGTACCGCGGGCTAGGCGGCTGACTGAAGTGTTGCACCTGTGGGAGAGAGGTTGAATTAGATAATTACAATTGATTTGACTTTAATTTAAATAAATTAGACTTTGCTGTCGAGTGGATTGGAAAACATCACATGCCTTCAGGCACACTCCATTTGTCACGGTCAGGTGATATTGACCGGACGGGGTGTACCGCGGGCTAGGCGGCTGACTGAAGTGTTGCACCTGTGGGAGGGAGGTTGAATTAGATAATTACAATTAAGTAATTTGACTTTAATTTAAATAAATTAGACTTTGCTGTCGAGTGGATTGGAAAACATCACATGCCTTCAGGCACACTCCATTTGTCACGGGTCTCAGTTTACCTTGCCCTTGAAGCCAATTTAATTTGAAGAAAGCATTTACTGATGTAATTTGTAATTAATTTTGGTCTTTTAGTATGGGGGGTCGTGCAGTCAATAATGGTTGGAACTACGGACTGAGTTCTGGCCTTCTTGGGTTTGATTCCCGAACTGGGTGGACTGTTTGGCTGAGACTCTGTAATCAGCCGGGGGGTCTGCCTGGTCTGGGGGGTGGTTGACAGTAAATGCTGCTGAATCAGCTGCTGCTTGTCTCCCTGGGCACCGGGGCCCTGAATCACTTGCTGGCCCTGGACCAACGTCTGTTGGCCTTGGACTAACGTCTGTTGACCCTGCATAACTTGTCCGCTGCCCTGCTGCTGCTGTTGGGCAATCATTTGTTGTTGTTGGGGCCCAGCACCACCTTGTTGTACCACCATGCTGAATCAGCTGCTGCTTATCTCCCTGGGCACCGGGGCCCTGAATCACTTGCTGGCCCGGCACCAACGTCTGTTGGCCCTGCATAACTTGTCCGCTGCCCTGCTGCTGCTGTTGGGCAATCATTTGTTGTTGTTGGGGCCCAGCACCACCTTGTTGTACCACCATTTGTTGGCCTCCCTGTTGAATCAGCTGGCCTTGAGATCCCTGCAGGCAATGTAAATAAGAACATCAGTAACGCCTCTTATTTTTACACAGGAAGATATGAAATTCTGTCTTGGCACTGCATTGCATTATTTCAAGGCTGAAAGCTCCCCAAGGCCATCGTTTAGACCCAATAAAGGGATTTGAACCTTTGTGCCTGGGGTCAAAGTCCAAGTTATGCAAAAAATAAAATTTCAAAAATATAATTATTTAGATTTACTTTGAAAACAATCATTACCATTTGCTGTTGTTGTTGGGGTGAGCCTTGAAGCTGCTGCTGTTGGACCAGCATCTGTTGGCTCGACACCTGTTGTTGGCCCTGCTGGAGAACCATCTGTTGACCCTGGACCAGCTGCGGTTGGCCTTGAACCAGCTGTGTCTGGCCCTGGCCTCCTTGTATGACCATTTGTTGGCCTCCAGGGGCCGTGGCGCCGGGGGAGGGTTTCGAGTGGAATACGGCCGGTGTGGTAGTAGGGCCGGGGATTTGAAGGGGCATCATGGCAGGCCGAGTGCGGCCGTCAGGGGTGCGGATAAATCGGGTTGGGGGGCCTGCCCCGCCTACACCTATACCCCCTCCGGCGCCTGACTGTTGTTGTTGTTGTTGTTGCTGGGCTACCATTTGTCTGGAAGGGGGACGGGAAAGAAATATTTATTGGTTTTTCAAACAAGCATAAGTAGTGCTTTATTTAGATTCAGACTTTCAGCTTAGAAAAAGGTATCCATCCCATTATGCTATCCCTACCCTACTAGCATGGTTTCTCGCTTATTTTTATTTCTTACGTAGACTGGAGCAACAACGTATGAAAAAAAAACCTTTTTTTAAGCAAATATTTTTTTATTTATAAAATTATTCTGTACCAAATGCATAAGGCCTTGTTTAGACTCGGAAGTAAAGGGACTTTTCAGTCTCATTCTGACAATATAAACAGGGTATATTCTATTCTATTCGTAGGATCTTGTTTAGACTACGCTACGGTAGACTTTTCAGTCTGTCTGTCGGAATAAACAGGGTTGGGTCTATCCTGATCAATTCTATATCAGGGGCGGACTTGCCTCAACAGTTGTTCCTGAGTACCAGGGCTGGTTACACCCAGGGGTCGGGATATACCGCCCAGGGCCCTGTTCTGTTGGGGGGAGGGTGTGCCCACAGGGGACCTCAGCATTCTATATCAGGGGCGGACTTACCTCAACAGTTGTTCCTGAGTACCAGGGCTGGTTACACCCAGGGGTCGGGATATACCGCCCAGGGCCCTGTTCTGTTGGGGGGAGGGTGTGCCCACCAGCCGGTTACCCACAGGGGACCTCAGCATGTCCTGAACTCCGCCACTGCTGCTCGGGGAAAACGCACCGTCCTCGCCCTGGGGGGAAATGAAAACCAGTGGGGGATTAGAGGGGACTTTATAACCTCATCTTATATTATAAAATCAAGATCCATTCACTCATTCACATTTCATATTCACACACTGATCGCTCTATCTCCTGAACAAAATGAAAACCAGTGGGGGATTAGAGGGGAATTTATAACCTCATCTTATATTATAAAATCAAGATCCATTCACTCATTCACATTTCATATTCACACACTGATCGCTCTATCTCCTGAACCACTCTATCTCCTGAACCACAACACCTAGAAAGCTGAAATTTGGTAGGAATATTCCTTTTATGGTCTAGGTGTGCAATAAGAAAGGATTAGAGGGGAGTTTATAACCTCATACTTAAAAAGAACGAGAAAAAAAGATTGTACCTTAGAACTGCTTTCGCATTACTTCAAGGCACTTTTCTTTACCTCCATGCCTATCCAAAAACGGAAAAAATTAAGTCAAAATTTCCGCCCTGGCCATGATTCGAACCCAGCACCTCCAAGTTGAGAGTCAGTGCCCTATAGAATAACCTTATACTATAGGTTGAATTAAGTAAATACAAAATGTTTGACGTGTATTATTTGAAACCAGCGGTGATAGCACGCTGAATACACCAGTCCCCTTTGGATCACTCAAGTTAAGTACCGTTGTGCATGGTCACTATCCGGATGGGTGACTGACTATCTGGGCAATCGCATGCTGCTGGCTTTTTCCAGACTTGGATTGTACAGTGACGTAAAACCACTGTGAAGCGCCAAATTTTATAACCTGACAGAAGATGGTTACAACCAGGCATACCTGAGACATAGGGGTTCCTATTTTGGGTGACTGCTGATGGTGTCTGGGTGACATATTGGTCTGCTGTTGTTCAATAAGAAAGGATTTTGCCAAAATCTAAATGCTGGCTTTTTCCAGACTTGGATTGTACAGTGACGTAAAACCAGTGCAGAGACTGCGGGAGAGAAATGTTCCGCTCTCGACCAACATCTTGAGTTTCGTTTATGGTTTTAGTTTGACAACTATGGAGCGCGCAGCCCGACCGTATTTTTTATCATTTTCTACAAGAGACTACAAGTTCGGCCATGCCTTTTCTACAAGTTTGGCCATGCCTCGGGATGCTGGCTTTTTCCAGACTTGGATTGTACAGTGACGTAAAACCACTGTGTAGCGCCAAATTTTATATAACCTGACAGAAGATAGTTACAACCAGGCATACCTGAGACATAGGGGTTCCTATTTTGGGTGACTGCTGATGGTGTCTGGGTGACATATTGGTCTGCTGTTGTTATTATCCTAGAGATAAGGCTCGTTTTCGGGACGGCTGGCTTTTTTCCTACTCTGTGGTACTAAACTTATATTTCCTCCTATTCTAAAAGGGTAAAGAAAGGAAGAAGAAAAAAAAAGCACTGTTGCCAGTTCGCTCACCTGACGCGGTAACGATGCGGTGTTGCACCTGGGCCGGCGGCTGGGGTGTCTGCAGGCGCCCGGGGCCGGGCACGGGCGGCGACGCCACATGGTCCAACACATCTGCCCTGAGCCGCTCGAAGTCCGCGTCGCTCAGGAGCACGCTGGGGCTACCCGAGCCCCCGGGGGCCCCTTGCGCCTGCTTCTCCTGTTCCCGTTTCTCCTGCTCCAGGAGTTCTTCAAGCAGGAGGGGCTGTTCCTGTAAGGCAGACTGCTGGTAGAAGCCAGGTGAGGGGGAAGGGACGGACAAGGACGGAGGACAAAAACGAGTTGTGTGTGAGACATGAAAAACACGTAGGACAAAACACAAAGAGCTAAACAACTACCCAAAGAGCTAAACATAATGCCCCCATTTAGCACAGAATACATATTTTTGTATTCTATGAAAGGGAGTACTCAACAAAAAGTAGACAGGACATTATAAAAAGAAAGTGCAAAAAAAAAAGCTTTTTTTCTTCTAAATTTTGTTTTAATTCCATTTTTTCCTCTCTCATCATCAGGAGGTAAGTTAGATTTAATTTTTCCCAGTAGATAAAGAAAAAAAAATTTTTTGTATCTTTGTTAGTATGTTGTGTTGTTCAAAAAAATAAAGTAAATCACAAAAAAAAAAAAGATGTTATTATGGTGTTTTCTCACTCGGAAACCACCCGAACTTACTAAAACTTACCCAAAAATATTACTATGGTGTTTTTCACTCAGATGTGAAGCATACTTAATAGTGGGATGTTTACTTTTTTGGGCCGCCCCCAAACGGTATAAGCTAGAGACTTGAAATTTGGTATGTATTTCACAAATGTGACAGAGATGCAACACAAAACGTTTGGTTAAGATGGTTGCTGCGCTTGGCGGTATTTTGACCGCTTTTGGACAGATCTCGACCGTTTTTTTGGCGGTTTTCAGCTATAGCGACAAAACGGTTAGAGATATTGTAAAAGTTAGGGTAAAAGAACACTCAAACAAGCGAAAAAATAGTAAGAAAAATTAGCAAAAAAAAAAAAAAAGTACCATGAGATCGATTTCCAACCGGGGTGGATTTTATCTCAAACAGGATAAGGGCCGAATTTTAAACTCGGATTATCATTTAATCCTGGTCAGGATTAACTTCTAGGAGAGCTATTCTATGTGGGAAAGTAATGTTGGACTGACTAACTAAGACAGGAACTGAAAGTAGTTTTTAAAAAAATTCTTAAAACCTCTCCGAACACTCTAAGCCTAACCGCCCCTAAAAGGCGATTTTTTTTTTCTGCTTTTCTCTTCCCTTTTTGACTTACCTTCCTTGACTTGCGGACTTTGGTCATTTCCGCCTCGTAATATTTGAGCTGCTGGGTGACGAAGTTGTTGTACGTATTGAGCCAGGTTTCATAGTTGAGCTGCGTGAGTCTATCTTGATCCGAAGCGATGTGTTCGGGGGGCACCGGAGGGGCGGGAGGAGCCACCGCGTTGAACAGAGGTATGCGGAGTGCTGGGAAGGAAGAGATAGAGGGGATGGTTAATTCAGTGTTCGGTTGACGGAACCAAGTTCAAAGCGTTTGGCCGACGGAACCCTTAACTCAACGGAGGTATTTTTATTTTAGTGATGTTTACACAGGGCCAAGAGTTGCCGGGCCCTTTTTCATCACTTTTTCGTAAAACAAGGGAAGCAGTGCTGGAGAGGAAGATATAGAGGGGATGGTTAATTAAGTCTTCGGTTGCCGGAACCAAGTTCAAAGCTTTTGGCCGACGGAACCCTTAACACAACGAAGGTACCAGGCCTCCATCTTCACCTCCACGGCCTCCTCCCTCTCTTCCTTCTCCTCCAGAGGCGACGTGTCTCCCGTCCGGGTCCATCTTGTCCAACTCCGCGTTAACACTGTCCGGCGTGGTGTCTTCTGACACTGAAATACAAGTTGTGAGAGCATGAGATAGGGTAGAAACACACTAGCATCACGTCACGACACGTGAACTCATGGGGAGTCGGCGTTCGTAATAATCTTTTTCTTCGCCTTTCCCGTGACGGAGTCGGCGTTTTTCGTTAGCCTCTCAATCAGTAATAACTAGGGTGATTGCTTTGGGCTGACATTTTGTTTTGGCTACAAATTTTACGAGTGGATGCCCTTCGCACTCAACCTTTGCTGTTTCTTTAGCAAGGGAAATTCAGGCTGGTATACTCCCTGTGTATAGTCCCCCAGCCAGACAGACAAGTTGATAATACTACAACTCACGGGACATCCTCTGCTGTTGCTGCTGCTCTGGTCCCTGCTCAGCACCGGGACTAAACCCTAGTCCCCGAGCCGGACAGACAAGTTGATAATACTACAACTCACGGGACATCCTCTGCTGTTGCTGCTGCTCTGGTCCCTGCTCAGCACCGGGACTAAATCCTGCCTGTTGGGACTGGCTAGTCCTCTGCTGTTGCTGTTGTGTTTGCTGTACCAGATGATCGTACGGGTCCAGGTTGTTTCTCTGCCCTTGCTGTTGTTGCTGTGCTTGTTGCTGCTGTTGTTGACGGAGCATTTGCTGTTGCTGTACGAACGCCAGCCTGAGGAACAAAGGTTCAGTAATTTATCAGGATTTTTTTTTTTTTTTCAACAGTTCCCTTTTGGCTGTTAAAAAGGCCAAGTGTTTCATGGCCGCCGTGCCGTTTCTATTTTATAACAATGAAACAACTGCTACATACACTTGTATGGTCTGTTGTAGGTACCATGCCCATTTGGGAGTATGTCCCTCATAATTTAGGCGCCTGAGACACACTATACTTCCTATACCTATATAATATGTATAGGTCCTCGGTCTACACAAGAACACCAGAAAGAATCGAAATAAAAACGTGAACTTTTTTTTTCGATGATTGGCATCGAACTAGGGACCTTCTTACCTCTGTGCCTGGTTCTGTTGGTGTTGCTGCAGTATAAGCCGTGTCCTGGGATCCATACTTTGAACCAGGCGTGGATCCAACATTCTCTGCTGACGAATTATGATTGACTGTTGCTGTTGTTGAGGAGGTACGACCACCCCTGAAACGGAAACAAAATAGTCATTTAATACATTTATGCATCAACTTGCTAAGCTAAACAAACATGTCCAAAGGAACAATACAACAATATCAGGACTTTAAACTTAAATACAATAATCGGGAGTCAAAACACCTTCAATGTTGTCTGAAAGGAAGGAAAATGAGAGCAAATATGGGAAAACTTTGAACTACATCTTTCTAATTCCCCATGAGCTCACGTGACGTGAGGGCAGTGTGGTTATCATAAACGAAATTACCTACATTATACATGGGAAAACTTTGAACTACATCTTTCTAATTCCCCATGAGCTCACGTGACGTGAAAGTAGTGTGTTTCTACTTTCTACCTTACTAGGAATAGAAATTCGTGTGATGTTCACTCACCTGACCGGCAGCCGGTGACGTCATCATCTCACTCTTCCCACTCGTCTCCTCTCCCTCTCCTCCTTTGCCCTCCTCTCCAGCGTTGCCACCTTCACCTCCTCCCCCACCGGACGCAGTGTTGTCAAACTTCTTCTCCGGATGGTGGGGCCCGGAGGCAGGGGCGGTCTTGTCCTTGTCTTCTTCTTCGAAGTCGTCGAGAATGTTGGAGGTTTTCTCTCCCTTGGACGAGGTGGAGGCGAGCTCTGGATCTGCGTACTCGAGGATGTTGAAGTCCGCGCCCATCTCCGCTGGAAACGAAAAATGAGAGGGTTAGGTAGCATGCAAAATATAATAATATCGCCTTTAGACGAGGTGGAGGGTTAGGTAGCATGCAAAATATAATAATATCGCCTTTAGACGAGGTGGAGGCGAGCTCTGGATCTGCGTTGAAGTCCGCGCCCATGTTTGATGTTGAGGATGTTGAAGTCCGCGCCCATCTCCGCTGTAAAGCAAACATTTGAGGGTTAGGTAGCACGCAAAATATAATAATGTCGCCTTTAGACGAGGTGGAGGCGAGCTCTGGATCTGCGTACTCGAGGATGTTGAAGTCCGCGCCCATCTCCCACAGGGCCGAGAGTTGCCGGGCCCTTTTTCATCACTTTTTTCTCTTTTTTTCGTAAAACAAGGGAAGAAACAAACGTAATGAGTACGGTACTTCAATAATTAATAGTTTTCCTTTTCTCCCTATCTCTCTTGGTCACATAAGTACCCATGTAAAATTTACAGTCCAAAAATTTCTTTACATAGAGAATTAGTAGAGATATGTAGAATGTCCTGCTCGAATGAGACTAAAAAGTCCCTTTACCCCAGCAGTCTAAACATGTGTTGTTATGTGTTGAGATATTTAACTCACGTGAGTCCTGTTGTTGTGGATGTTGCTGCTGTTGTTGTAGAGGTGGGACCGCCTGTCGTATCAGCAGATTACCTGATTTAGATTAGATTAGATTTTAGTTTTCCTTTTCTCCCTATTTCTCTTGGCCACATAGGTACCCATGTAAAATTTGCAGTCCAAAAATTTCTTTACATAGAGAATTAGTAGAGATATGTAGAATATCCTGCTCGAATGAGACTAAAAAGTCCCTTTACCCCAGCAGTCTAAACATGTGTTGTTATGTGTTAAGATATTTAACTCACGTGAGTCCTGTTGTTGTGGATGTTGCTGCTGTTGTTGTAGAGGTGGGACCGCCTGTCGTATCAGCAGATTACCGCCCGTCTGGTTGGACCATTGGGGAGGCCTCTGTTGCTGTTGTATGGGGAACAGACCGCGCTGCAGATCTGTAGTCAACGAAAACCGACATACATCACCGTCAATTTTGTTCCCATTGATTTGCTAAATAGTGACTCTATGCCACAGATTTCAATATTATAACCTTATAAGCCCTGGGTCGCGGGTTTGATTCCAGCCAGGAGCGAACTTTATCCTGAACAGATAAGGTTTGTTCTCGGAACGGCTGTCTTTCTCCTATCCTGTCTTCCTTCTCTCTTCGCTTTCGGGACGATAAGACTTCCGTTTATGTATGGAGCAAATGAGGGCACGGTTAACCCAGTGGTAACGCGCTTGCTTGCCATTAACAATATTTGTATATTGTCGAACATAAATAAATAAACAAACAATCTATCTGATTTGACGATCTTGGGTTCGATTCCCACCATCGACAGCAAATTTGCAGTCGTATTCCGAAATATGTCAACGGGTTACTTTCTGGTGTTTTCGTGTTGATCCACCTAATTGGGAAAAGTATTATCTTCTCGCTCATTCGATGAGGGACATACTATGGGTTATGGGATAGGTATGCTACAAGGCCACAAGAGGAGCCGGGCAACAACACCCACACACACACACTTCACTCCGATGGCGTATTAGGGATATGTGAATCCCGTGCCGACCAGACTGCTTGCCTCCAAAGAACTCTATGTTGTGTCAACTCCTCCCAGTCGTTCAGTCCCCATCTGTTGCATAGTCTCTTCATCTCGTTGATCCAGCAGCTACGTGGTCTCCCTGGTAAGCGTTTGCCTTGATTTTTTTTTTATAATAATAATTTCACTCACCCAGTAGCTCATCCTCGTCATCGCCCACCAGGTCTCCCAATATGGCGGCCACGCCCTCCACCTCCGTCAGGCCTCCATCTTCACCTCCACGGCCTCCTCCCTCTCTTCCTTCTCCTCCAGAGGCGACGTGTCTGCCGTCCGGGTCCATCTTGTCCAACTCCGCGTTAACACTGTCCGGCGTGGTGTCTTCTGACACTGAAATACAAGTTGTGAGAGCATGAGATAGGGTAGAAACGCACTAGCATCACGTCACGACACGTGAACTCATGGGGAGTCGGCGTTCATAATAATCTTTTTCTTCGCCTTTCCCGTGACGGAGTCGGCGTTTTTCGTTAGCCTCTCAATCAGTAATAACTAGGGTGATTGCTTTGGAAAAAAAAAAACTAACAAAGAAGAGCCTTTTTCAGATAAATATTAAAACGTGCTAACAAGAGTCCAATTCCCATATTATGCTCATAATTTTCTACAGGGTGATACTAACAAGACGTGGACAACAATATACACATACAGCGTGGTTCAATCAACTACTAAAGCTAAAACATAAACTAGGTGATTTTTCCAAGAGAACTGTAGATTTCTTCTCATCAGAAACTAGATCCCAATAGCCAATTTTTTTAAAAAAGAATAACGAAATAAGAGGGTTTTTTTCCAACTCACTTTTAACCAATCCAAAATAGCAAGAACCTTACTGAAAGGTGTAGATGTGTGGCTTACTACAAGTAGCAAAATTCTAAATAAGAAGTATTGTGTCTCTCCTAACATTTCTCGCCCATCTGAAGATGGACATACTACGGGATGGGCATGCTACGACACATACCACACGAGTCTAATGTAGCAGTTGTTTCATTGCTACGAAATAAAAACTTTTTTTTATAGGTTTACTTTACGCCCGATTTACAGGCAATCACAAAGCCAATAATCCTAAGTTTATATTTTTAAATGCCTTGCGCTCTTACCTGTAGAAGGAGGGGTCGTTTCTGCGCCTGCCCCATGCCCTGCTGTTGCTGAGGGGGCAGGAGCCCCATCTGTGCGCCAGGGTAAGGGGGCGGAGGCGGTATGTAGGGGGGCGGTGGGGCACCCCCCTGAGAGGGGCCAGGGGCTATCACTTCCCCGTTGGGACCTGGAAATAAATAGAACCACATTAGATATAGAGGGAGGAATTTTCATCGTGTTAGGCGGCTTTCACACTGAGGTAACACGTCGCAAGTAGCAAGTCGCAAGATGCTACGTAGCATGCATCTTCAAAGACCCAGACCATTATTCCAAATGAAACCTTCCTCACTGAGGATACATATTGCTACTTGAACCCTGGAAACAAGTAACAGTGTTACTTGAACACCAACAGTCTGGAGTTTTGTTAGTTGCTACTTGTGATTGTTTGTGGGAAAAAATATTTTTTGATACCTACGCAGGTGCTGTTTTCCTGTCTGTTAGCCTAATAGACCCGTGTTTGTCCAATTTTAATTAAATATTTCGTAGTTGTTAACAAGAGTACTGAGGGTGACATAGGCTACTTGAAATTATCACATTCTATCCTGATTCAAAATGGCGGCTCTTCAAAGTCATGCCTCTTACGCTGCACTGATCCCGTACAAAGGACGGGTCAACCACTAGTAGGGTTGATAGCTACTCACCTTCCTGCCTCTGCAGAAGATCTCTCAGCTGTCGGTTCATATCGTCCGGCGTACCAGGATCCAATCGAACCCGGGTCTGCGTAAACTAAGCATAAATACTCGTCACAAATGACGTTCCCCGCGTAGTGTAACGCTAAATTTTATGACCTGGACTTGGACTTGAACCACCAACCTCCAGATTCAAAGTCCACCGTGCTAAGCACTGCACCACTGAGGTTGGTTTTGATAACAATACTTTATTTGATAACTGAACATTTTTAATACAATAAATGGTAGGAGTCATAGTAAATTTTACAATAGAAACG
>NW_007379509.1:31423-41349 GCF_000475195.1 Diaphorina citri
CGAGCTCTGGATCTGCGTACTCAAGGATGTTGAAGTCCGCGCCCATCTCCGCTGGAAACGAAAAATGAGAGGGTTAGGTAGCATGCAAAATATAATAATGTCGCCTTTAGACGAGGTGGAGGCGAGCTCTGGATCTGCGTACTCGAGGATGTTGAAGTCCGCGCCCATCTGTGTAAAACGAAAATCGGAGGGTTAGGTAGCACGCAAAAAAAAAAAAAACTTTATATAATCATAAATAAACAAACAATCTGATTTGACGATCTGGGGTTCGATTCCCACCATCGACAGCAAATTTGCAGTCATATCCCGAAATATGTCAACGGGTTACTTTCTGGTGTTTTCGTGTTGATCCACCTAATTGGGAAAAGTATTATCTTCTCGCTCATTCGATGAGGGAGATTTTAGCGATCAAAAATTGATCATATCTCAGGATCGGCTTAGATTTTCGCAAAATCCTATCTTATTGCACACCTAGACCATAAAAGGAATATTCCTAAATTTCAGCTTTCTAGGTGTTGTGGTTCAGGAGATAGAGCGATCAGTGAGTGAAATGTGAATGAGATGGTACCTAAAGATAGGACTTATTTGACAAATACCCAACTTAAATCTAAATGTAAAACTTACTTGTGGGGAAGTAGCAACTTGCAGTTGACTGGTAAGATGAGAGGGAGTGTTTGGATCTTGGGGTGAGAATTGCGCGATGCTTCCGTCTGGCCTTTGAATTCGAGACAAACCTGAAACGCACAGGATAAGGAAAGTAATAATTGCACTTCTACACACTGTGAGCACTTCTACACACTGTGAGCACTTCTATACACTGTGAGCACTTCTAAACACTGTGAGCACTTCTACACACTGTGAGCACTTCTACACACTGTGAGCACTTCTAAACACTGTGAGCACTTCTACACACTGTGAGCACTTCTACACACTGTGAGCACTTCTACACACTGTGAGCACTTCTACACACTGTGAACACTTCTACACACTGTGAGCACTTCTACACAACCAATTTGTCAGATGTGGAGAGTGGACGGTGCAGACTGATGGTCCGTGGGATCAAAATCGATGGGAAAAACATTAAATAGAAATACCTACTAAATAGAAGGAAAAAAAATGTCAACTTAGTGTAAAGACCTATCTTCTTCTTAATCGCCTTTGCCCGTGTTCAGACGGGGTCGGCGTTTTTCATCAGCCTCTCAGTATGCCCTAACTAGGGTGATTGCTTTGGGCTGACATTTGGTTTTGGCTACAAAATTTTTACAAGTGGATGCCCTTCGCACACAACCTTAGCTATTTCTTTAACAAGGGAAGGCTGTTTAAAGTCCCCCAGCCATACCAAAATTCTTAATCAGGGTGTCTACCAAAATGGAAAAATAAAATTCCCTGACTTTTCTCGGTTTTCCAGTCCATTTTTTCCAAAACAAAATAGTCATTTAACCTGCCTCGGTTGCGTAGTGGTCAAGACGCTCGCCTGGTAATCAGGAGGGCTTGGGTTCGATCCCAGCCGAGGTATGGAATTTTATCCTCATTTATTTGAGAATTTGACCACATAATAATGGAGCTCTCGGGGTTAGGTGGTAGAGAACGCCTAAGGCGTTTACCTCGCCTAGTGGTTGCCTTCCACTCAAGAGTCTATTATTATTATTTAATACATTATGCATCAAAGGTCAATACATTATGGACCAAGTGTCCCAAACGAGTGCTAACTTGCTAAGCTAAACAAACATGTCCAAAGGAACAATATCAGGACTTTAAACTTAAATATATAATAATCGGGCGTCAAACCACCTTCAATGTTGTCTGAAAGGAAGGAAAATGAGAGCAAAGAGGCACAAATAGCAAAGAGGCACGAACAGATTATAGATTATACCTTATTTAATTAATCCTAATCGAATAGGACAAGACATCCTCTTTACCAAAGCAGTCTAAACAAGGTTTCGTATATTTTAGGGGATAGATGTCGGTTTCTGAGCTGAAAAATTCCTTTCGTTCGTTGAATCACGAAATAATGTTGACTTCTTAGGTAATAGCAAAGAGGCACGAACAGATTATACCTTATTTAATTAATCCTAACCGAATAGGACAAGAAATCCTCTTTACCACAAAGCAGTCTAAACAAGGTCTCGTATATTTTAGGGGATAGATGTCGGTTTCTGAGCTGAAAAATTCCTTTCGTTCGTTGAATCACGAAATAATGTTGACTTCTTAGGTTCTCACCTGACTGATGTAGCCTGGGTTGAGGGCCTGACTGTTGCTGCATGAGAGGCAGGGGGCCCTGCGTTCTGACTTGACTAGGAGGGAGGGGTTGTCGGAATGTCGGGCCCTGAGGGTCGTCAGGCCCCGGGGGCCCCGACTGGGCGGGGCCGGGGCCCTGAGGCTGTTGCTGGGGCGGCCATATCCTCTGCTGAATCAACTGGGGCTGACTGGCTGATTGCTGATCGCTAGGAGAGACATTGGACCCGGGTAGGTCTAGCTTCTTGAAACGACCTGAAATAGGGTGAAATTTTGGGTGTTAATTAATTGTGAGGGCGGCAGATTGATTTGTACATGTATTTATTTATCTATTTTATGATTTGGACCTTCATGGCCTGTATAAAAGGATAAGTACATATGTATAAGTAAGTATTTGATGATTGATCAGATTAAAAAAAAATTGCCTGTCTGTTAGGCTAATAGACCCGTGTTTGTCCAATTTTAATTAAATATTTCGTAGTTGTTAAGAAGAGTACTGAGGGTGACATAGGCTACTTGAAATTATCACATTCTATCCTGATTCAAAATGGCAGCGCTTCAAAGTCATGCCTCTTACGCTGCACTGATCCCGTACAAAGGACGGGTCAACCATTAGTGTTAAATAAAAGCTACTTACCTTCCTGCCTCTGCAGAAGATCTCTCAGCTGTCGATTCATATCGTCCGGCGTACCAGGATCCAATCGAACCCGGGTCTGCGTAAACTGAGGCCCGCGCGGCCCCATCGGCGCACCATTGGGGGCGCCGGGGCCGCCATATTGCGGCGAGAATTGAGCTGGCGGCCCGCCAACACCGGTTGGGCCACCAGAGGCTGAGGGAGACACTATCCTCTGTTGGACAGGAGATCGTTGAAGAGATTGCACTGAGGAGTCCTGTGGAAGAAGAAAGGAAAACGGTCACCCATCTAAATATTAACCATACACAACTTTGTTTAACATCAGTATAAAAATGGTCACCCATCTGAATATTAACCATGCACAACTTTGCTTAACATCAGTATAAAAATGGTCACCCATCTGAATCTGAATATTAACCACGCACAACTTTGCTTAACATCAGTATAAAAATGGTCACCCATCTGAATATTAACCATGTACACCTTTGCTTAACATCAGTATAAAAATGGTCACCCATCTGAATATTAACCATGCAGCCATGCACACCTTTGCTTAACATCAGTATAAGAACGGTCACCCTTCTGGATCTAGCCACGCACAACTTTGCTTAACGTTAGTAATCCATTGGGATTAGTTGAAAAGAAGAAGAAGTTTGATAGAGGGAACTGTAACTACGGACATCTTATCGTCGCGGAATCGAAAGAGGACAGAATGGGAGAAAGCCAGCCGTTCCGAGAACGGAACATATCCCTTTCGGATTAAGTCTGTCCTTGGGGCGTGATCGAACCCGCGACCTAGCGCTTACAAAGCAGGCACGGTACGTTCCAAGATAACTAGACTGGCCAAAGGAGGCCCTTGGTAATGCTGATAATAATAATAATAACTGGAAACAAGTAACAGTGACATTAGGTACCAGTATAAAATGATGACCCGAGTAAATGAGAATTATTAAATAAAGGAGGCACGTAGTCATGCTGTGATACCCACAAAAGTTGTGGAGAAGCTCTCTGCTTTACCACAAAGAATGGAACAGTTGCGCTTACTTGGGTGATGTTTCAAAGTCATAGAGCAGGAAAAATGAGGACCAACGGCATTTTTCTTTTTCTTCTACGACTTCTAGATACCGAGATAAATCGATCTAAAATATATCCGTGAATCGTGAACTTTGACGTCACGGCATACGCTCCCGTAGGCGATGACGTCATAATTCATGACTCCCGCTTCGTTTGTTTGTGCGCAAGCGTTTCTGCGCATTTTGACGTGAAATCTGACGTCACAACTCTTTGAACTTTTTCATTAGAACGGCAATTAAAAATTGAATTTTCGACCTTTTAAAGTTACTTTTTCGGAGTTTTGACCTCAGATTTGGATTTTTCACAACTTTTTACGTAGGAATCGACCATTTATTTATAATTTTTACCCACACTTCTACACACTGTGAGCACTTCTACACACTGTGAGCACTTCTACACACTGTGAGCACTTCTACACGCTGTGAGCACTTCTACACACTGTGAACACTTCTACACACTGTGAGCACTTCTACACACTGTGAACACTTCTACACACTGTAAGCACTTCTACACACTGTGAGCACTTCTACACGCTGTGAGCACTTCTACACACCGTGAGCACTTCTACACACTGTGAGGCACTTCTACACACTGTGAGCACTTCTACACAACCAATTTGTCAGATGTGGAGAGTGGACGGTGCAGACTGATGGTCCGTGGGATCAATGAAGAGAGTAGGTACACAAAAAGCACTCGATTTCTAGCTAAATTCCCTTTAGGGATAAGATTTTTTTTTCTTTTAGATTTAGAAAGAGGGAAAATGTTTAGTTGGATAGGTAATAGGTATCGATAAAAAGAAAGAAAATAATTAAAGGTTATTGGAAGAATTCAAGTGGGACCACCAACGTGCTAAAATTGTTAATGCTACGAGACAGATTACAGACAGAAGTTAGAAATGTGTTAGATGTTAGTGAACTAGGTGTTATCAACATGTTATGCGAACAGGTGTTACATCAAATGCGTGAAAAATGTGTTCAATGTGTTTGTTTCAGATAATGCTACGAGACAGATTACAGAGAGAAGTTAGAAATGTGTTAGTTGTTAGTGAACTAGGTGTTATCAACATGTTATGCAAACAGGTGTTACATCAAATGCGTGAAAAATGTGTTCAATGTGTTTGTTTCAGACGGCCTTTGTATTCGAGACAAACCTGAAACGCACAGGATAAGGAAAGTAATAATAGATCAGTTGCGCTTACTTGGGTGATGTTTCAAAGTCATAGAGCAGGAAAAATGAGGACCAACGGAATTTTTTTGTCCCCGGTGTGTCCTGTGTACCAGCCAAAAAGCTATGTACCAGCAAGAAAGTTGTGTACCAGGCAATTTAGGCCGTGTGTCAGCCTGGAAGCTAGTGTAATCATGTGAAGATCGAAGAAAATGATCAAAAACTGCTGGCAAAGAAGGAACTTTATTCCTACATTGGCAGTGCCATCTACATAAAGTATTTGTATGTGTGATAACAGTCAGTGTAATATGTACATGTACATTGTACATATGTATGGGTCAATGTGGATTGGTTTGTGAAAGGTTTTTCAGGATTCTGGATAGGAAAAGGTGGGATGGGACAACAACATTCAAAGGCTGTGTGCCAGCCTGGAAGCTAGTGTAATCATGTGATGATCAAAGAAAATGATCAAAAACTGCTGGCAAAAAAGGAACTTTATTCCTACATTGGCAGTGCCATCTACATAAAGTATTTGTATGTGTGATAACAGTCAGTGTAAATATGTACATATGTATGGGTCAATGTGGATTGGTTTGTGAAAGGTTTTTCAGGATTCTGGATAGGAAAAGGTGGGATGGGACAACAACATTTAGCAAAAAAAAACTAGTCAAGTAACAAATATCTGGAAAGAAAATCAAACGAACAAGAACAACATCTAATTGAAACACAGGACAAGATGTAAAAAAATATACACACTGCACACACATTAACTACAGGAAAAGGGAAAAATGAAGGAAAAAATCAATCAAGAAACAAAATAAGAAACTAGTGGAGGAATGAGGAAAATCAATCAAGACATGAGGAAATTAATAACTAGTGACGGAATAAGGAAATAATTTATTAATCAAGAAATCGAAGAACAAGGAAATAACTAATCAAGGATTAGGAAAATGACTAATCAAGGAAAAAGGAAACAATTTATCACGGAATAAGGAAATGACTACTCAAGGAATAAGGAAATAACTAACCAAGGAATAAGAAAATAACTAGTGAAACAAAATAAGAAACTAGTGGAGGAATGAGGAAAATTAATCAAGAAAGACATAAGGAAATTAATAACTAGTGACGGAATAAGGAAATAATTTATTAATCAAGGAATCGAAGAACAAGGATATAACTAATCAAGGATTAGGAAAATGACTAATCAAGGAATAAGGAAACAATTTATCACGGAATAAGGAAATGACTACTCAAGGAATAAGGAAATAACTAACCAAGGAATAAGAAAATAACTAGTGAAAGAATGAGGAAAATCAATCAAGAAATAAGGGGATGACTAGTGACGGAATAAGAAAATAATTATAGATACAAGGAATAGGGATAATTAATCAAGGAATAAGGAGATAATCAATTAAGGAATAAAGGATATAATTAATCAAGGAATAAGGAAACAATTTATCATGGAATAAAGCAATAGTTAGTCAAGGAATAAAGAAATAATTGAAAATCAAGGAATAAGGAAACAACTGCTGAAGAAATAAGGAAATAATTAATCAAAGAATGAGGAATTAACTACTGAAGGAATAAGGAAAATCAATCAAGAAATAAGGAAATAACTAATCAAGGCGTAAGGAAATAACTAATCAAAAAATAAGGGAACAAGGAATAGGGATAATTAATCAAGGAATAAGGAAACAATTTATCACGGAATAAAGCAATAGTTAGTCAAGGAATAAAGAAATAATTGAAAATCAAGGAAAAAGGAAACAACTGCTGAAGAAATAAGGAAATAATTAATCAAAGAATGAGGAATTGACTACTGAAGGAATAAGGAAAATCAATCAAGAAATAAGGAAATAACTAATCAAGGCGTAAGGAAATAACTAATCAAAAAATAAGGGAAAAATCAATCAAGGAATAAGAAAAAAATTATCACGGAATAACGAATTAGTCAAGGAATAAAGAAATAATTAAAAATCAAGGAATAAGGGCATAATCAATCAATCAATCAATCAATCAATCAATGAGGGATTCACTAGTGAAGGAATAAGGAAAATCAATCAAGAAAAAGGGAAATAACTAATCAAGTCGTAAGGAAATAACTAATCAAGGAAGAGGGATAATTAATCTAAGAATAAAAATAACTAATCAAGGAGTAAGGAAATAACTAATCAAGGAAAAAGTACCAAGGAACAAAGAAAGACAAAATGTAGTGGAGGGTAAAATAGGAATCAAATAATTAGAGGACAAATATGGGATGAAATAATTACAGTAGAGAGGAAATATGTGTGTAAATCAACAATTAGAGGGAAATTTGGAGGTAAATAAAAATAGAAGGAACTTTGGGATTAAATAAAATCCCTTGATGGGATTAAATAAAATCCCTTGAGGATACATTTAGGAATACAATTAAAGAGGAAAACAGAGGAATCAAATAATCAGAGGACAAATATGGGATGAAATAATTACAGTAGAGAGGAAATATGTGTGTAAAATAAACAATTAGAGGGAAATTTGGAGGTAAATAAAAATAGAGGGAACTTTGGGATTAAATAAAATCCCTTGATGGGATTAAATAAAATCCCTTGAGGATACATTTAGGAATACAATTAAAGAGGAAAACATCAATAACTAAGGGGAAAAAACAAACTAATTCAAACTAATGGGAAGTACAACAAAGGGTGGTAAAACACAACTATGTTCAAAGATCTACGTCACGTTTACGGGATAAGCCGTGGTTGAAACGTCAAGTTCAACCTAGCAGTCACCTAGCAGAGTCACATGCGGGGAGGTCAGGGGTTCGACAACAGTTCTGGGCAAAAAAATTTAACGCTATACCTCAATGATTGAAATAATGGATTTTTTCCCAAAGGCTTTTAAATATTCCGAGACGATTTTGTCTTGGATTAACGTTCGATAGTTTGAGTGAACATTATCATTTAAATATTGCCGTTTTTTTCTTATTTATAACCAAAAAATCTACGGAGGGAGCCAACAACGAAAGAGAGAAGTAAATTTCCAATATAATAAATGGCAATGCAAAAATCAAAAGTAAAATAAAATTTCTGGGTAGGTACGAATAGAAATAAAATTGATAGTTTGAGTGAACATTATCATTTAAATATTGCCGTTTTTTTTTCTTATTTATAACCAAAAAATCTACGGAGGGAGCCAACAACGAAAAAGAGAAGTAAATTTCCAATATAATAAATGGCAATGCAAAAATCAAAAGTAAAATAAAATTTCTGGGTAGGTACGAATAGAAATAAAATAGAGAGATCATTCCGAATTAAAAATTTTCAATAAATAAATGGAGATCTATTCAAAAGAGTTCTACACACGCAACAAATGTTCGTTCCGATAGAGAAAGTTTTCTGAGAGGGAGATTCTCACCGCACTGGACTCGAAACTCTCTTGCCCCAGGGAGGTGGGCAAAGTGCTCATGATTTCCGACGGGGTCAGAACCCGGATATGCTGGTCTGATATGGCGGACAGGGGGCTGGGGGAAGGTTTAGGCGGGGTGCCGTCAGGGGGCGGGGTAGCTGTTATAGTGGAAGGTCGGGAGAGGATGCGGATGGTTGGTTGGGAGGTGGTTGATATGAAATGGAGCAGGGAGTTGGTCTTGGTGAGCTCAGTCTTGGTCTGTGCACTAGACACGATGATGGAAGTGGGTACAAGCTGCAGGTTGGTGGGCTGGTAATGGATTGTGTTCTGTTTGTCACCCTGGCTCGGGTTGGCTATCAGCTGATATTGTATAGTTCGCTGATTGCCACTAGGGGACGTCTCATCCCCACAACTAGTAGTAGCAGTCTCGTTATGAACAAAGTGTAGGGTAGCTCTTAGACTAGCGGTGTTGGATGTCGGGGTGGCTGTTGTGTTGGGGGTGAATTTATTATGGGTCAAATCTTGGTAATTTTCGACTTTTTTTTTGTAACAATAAGATCGCGTTTTACGAAGTCGGAGTTGGCTTCAATTCTGGATTAAACTCAACTCTGATTTGCATTAGATAGAAAACCTACTAAATAGAAGGGGAAAAAAAATGTTAACTTAAGTAGTGTAAAGACCTACCTTCTTCTCAATCGCCTTTGCCCGTGTTCAGACGGGGTCGGCGTTTTTCGTCAGCCTCTCAGTCTGCCCTAGCTAGGGTGATTGCTTTGGGCTGACATTTGGTTTTGGCTACAAAATTTTTACAAGTGGATGCCCTTCGCACACAACCTTTGCTATTTCTTTAACAAGGGAAGGCTGTTTAAAGTCCCCCAGCTATACCAAAATTCTTAATCAGGGTGTCTACCAAAATGGAAAAATAAAATTCCCTGACTTTTCTCGGTTTTCCAGTCCATTTTTTCCAAATTTCCAGTCTCCTTTTTCAAGATTTTCCACCCTCTTCCCACTGCGTCACAACAGATTTTTTTTCTTCAAGTAATGTTCCCAAGCCTGTTCAACATTAATTCTCCAATCTTTTTTCATCCCACTAGGGTAAGGGCTTAAGTCCTCCATTTGCATATGAAATAACTGCGCCGCATTTTTAATAATTTTTCGGTCTACACATTCACACATCCTGGGGGATGAAGGTTAACACGAAAAGAATGAGGAACAGCGCCGCAAGCAAAAATTGTGAGCTATACAATCTATAGAAACTAAAATTTTTAGGACCGGCCGCAGGCGAAAATTTTGGTTTCATCAATTATTTGCGGTAAAAAAAAGAGCTGAAAGAAATCTGCGTTTGCCTGAGATCGAACCCATAACTGCGAATATCGCGAACAAACCGCGGATACCGCGAACAAAACGCGAATACCGCGAACAAAACGCGAATACCGCG
>NW_007379509.1:41711-42176 GCF_000475195.1 Diaphorina citri
AGAAGGAAAAAAAATGTCAACTTAGTGTAAAGACCTATCTTCTTCTTAATCGCCTTTGCCCGTGTTCAGACGGGGTCGGCGTTTTTCGTCAGCCTCTCAGTCAGCCCTAACTAGGGTGATTGCTTTGGGCTGACATTTGGTTTTGGCTACAAAATTTTTTACAAGTGGATGCCCTTCGCACACAACCTTTGCTATTTCTTTAACAAGGGAAGGCTGTTTAAAGTCCCCCAGCCATACTAAAATTCTAAATAGTTATAGTTATAGAATGTCTAAATCTCATGGAGGTATAAGGTAGGGGAGGGGAAGTAACGATCCCGATGTGTATCCTTCAAAAAATGAAAAAAACACAACATGGTGTTCATAAGAGTGGCGCGAATTTCAAATTTTGAAAACCAAAACCAGTAAAATAACAGCACGAAGAGCTTATTTCATCATTATTGATGAAATTATTTCATCATTATTGAT
>NW_007379509.1:42208-49777 GCF_000475195.1 Diaphorina citri
GCTCTTGCGTGAAAAAAGTTCATAAATCATGCACTAATAAAACCGATGGTTCTCAAAATTTGAAATTCGTGCCACTCTTATGAGCACAACATGGCGGTTTGTTTACATTTTTTTAGGATACGCTTTTATAACACATGAGGTATAGGCGTATAGGTAATAGTTATAGAATGTCTAAATCTGCCCAAATAATAAAATGAAACAGTGCAACACTCACCCTGTTGCTGTTGCTGTCGGATCGCTTGAAATCTACCCAAATAATAAAATGAAACAGTGCAACACTCACCCTGTTGCTGTTGCTGTCGGATCGCTTGGAGCTGTTTCCATTGTCTCTCTTGTTCTGCCTCCCGATGTGTTTTCTGCTGAGACAGAACCTTATCCTGTTCCTGTGAAACATACAACACCAATGCCACATTCAAATAAATGACCTTTTGTACATGCTTTTACCTAGCGTGAGATCTTCGTTTGTATGAATTTATTATGGGTCAAATCTTGCCAATTTTCGACTTTTTTTTTGTAACAATAAGATCGCGTTTTACGAAGTCGGAGTTGGCTTCAATTCTGGATTAAACTCAACTCTGATTTGATAAACCCTTACTGGAACGATTGATTTCGTAATAAAAGTCGATTTCCAAAGCCTTATTTGTCATTTGATGGTGTAAAACAACTTTTGCAACATGAAACTGCAGATCCGGGCCTATTACTACAGGGCCTAATTAGGGTTGTTGTTATTATTATGTTAAGGGTTATTTCTCATTAGTAAAATAGATATATGTAATTTAAGTAAAATAAGTTAGTTTGATAAACCCTTACAGGAACGATTGTTTTCGTAATAAAAGTCGATTTCCAAAGGCTTATTTGTCATTTGATGGTGTAAAACAACTTTTTCAACATGAAACTGCAGTTCCGGGCCTATTACTACAGGGCCTAATTAGGGTTGTTGTTATTATGTTAAGGGTTATTTCTCATTAGTAAAATAGATATATGTAATTAAGTAAAATAAGTTAAAATATGAGTATGTACATTGTACAATACAAGAAATAGCAACATAAATCATGCAATTAAACAAAGAATTAACAGAGAAGCAAGGGGGTTAAAGTTGGCAAACTTGGCCGGATCAAAATATGCTAAAACAAAGGAAAGAAAAACAGATAAAATGAAGAATTCAAATATACAAGAATAATAAATAATTTGAAAAATAAAGATTAATAAAATAAGTAAAATGAAGGCTTTTTTTCATAATTATTTTCTTACCTGGAAACTCTGATTTGAGTTCAGGATGATTAATATTCGCATACAGCACCGAGGATATCGTCGCCTGCTCTCCCAAAGCCCATCAAACATTCACAAGAGCAGGAGGCGGATGAATAAAACTCAACTTGAAATTCTTTACTGACGCTTAAACCAGAGGTTACAGGTTCGAATCCCAACTGAGACCGAATTTCAGTTTGGTCATCCGTAAAAAAAGTTGCAAGAAACAAATTCTTACATAATTTGAGAAAACACTCAAGTTTTTTTTATTCTGTTTCTTCATTTTTTTTTTCTTTTGTATGATAGGGGGAACCGAAGAAGAAACCATGTCTGTTTAGGCCAAAGTTTTCCCCGGGCGAGAATCTGAAGTGTTTTCTCCATAAGAATTAGGTCCTTGTTACGCAGATTGCACGAAACTAACAGAGTAAACAATGAAGGGGGATTTTCAATATAAAAATACAATAAAATAACATTTGTTCTTTTTCTTGTTGATGTAATATTGTATTACTGGGTTGTATGACCCGTCAAATAAATAAATAAAATAATAATAATAATAATAATAATTGGAAGGGAAGATGTCCACGGAGACGGAGGCTCGGAGAACGCCGGACTGAACTGTGTGGGACTACTGGAGGAGGAAGAACACAAGGGAAGTGATTATTAGAAGTGAATTATTACATGGTGGACGAGGTAAAATCACCTCCAGAAGTGAAGATTACTGTTTTTTTAGGCGTACCGTTTATTTTGCGATATAGCTTGTTGTATTAAATAAAACTGGAACATCTTCAGAAAAGTTTTATTTGTGTGACACTGTACGAGTAAAGAAAGGCGCTTTCTGACTTTTTTATATACAGGATGTCCCAGACTTTATGCTTAAACCGTTTTTCTCGGAGCCCGTTTGAAATAGAGAAAAAAAAGAAGCACGTAATTTTTTTGATTTTTGAAGCGGCTACTAGTATGTAAGGCTACTTACTTGCTATATTCGGAATGGTAAGGCGAGGCCGAAGGGTAGCCGGCCGGGGAGCTCAGGTTCGAATGGATGCCGACCTTCTTCGAGGATTTTGAGCTCCTCCTGAAAAACGTATCGGGGAAAAAATGCTACTTGTTAAAGGAGAATAGAAAAAACGAGACTAAGGAAAATACTAGGAAGGATAGAGAGAAAAGAAAATACAATAGCCGTGCCGAGAAGGAACCTTGTCTGTTTAAGGTAAAGTTGGCATAGGGTCGAAATAATTTTTTCCTTGAGGTATTATCACCCCAATATTGAAGAGAGGATAGGAGAAAGAAAGCCAGACAGGATAGGAGAAAGAAAGCCAGTCGTTCCAAGAACGACTCTTATGTGTTTCAGATAAAGTACGCCCCGAGAGGGAATCAAAACTGAAAAACTTTCATACAAAAAGGGTTTCTCAGTTCTCAGAGGCCCGAGAAAAAAAATAGAGCAATATTTTTTTTTTAAATAAGTTTCCATTTATATTTGATCGACAAAAAACTCAGAACATACATTTTTCATATAAATGGTATACCCACTCGTATAAGCAGAGCTTGTGCCACGGATGGGGAAGCTTGCCCCCATAATATAAATGCCCTTTCAACACCTACACAGTTAATCATAATCACGTTTACCCGCGACCCTAGCGCTCACAAAGCAGATGAGTTCCCGTGCAACCTAACAAAGCTGGCTTAGTGTAGCCTGAAGATTGGCTCTATCTCGGTTCTTGGTGCAACTTTGGTAAAAATTTCTTACCTCTGAGAGTGTGATGGTTTTCTCGTCGGTGATTTTGAACCGGACCTGGGTATCTTCTGATTCTTCACTGGCACTACTATCCAAATCCTGAGCCGAATCCTTTGTACTATCCAGGAGCTCACGACCGAAGAACGCATCCTTGAAAGACGAATCAAATAGTGAGTCAGAGTGAATAGGGACCATAAACTACTAGTGAATAGGGACCATAAACTACTAGTGAATAGGGACCATAAACTACTAGTGAATAGGGACCATGTCCAGGAGCTCACGACCGAAGAACGCATCCTTGAAAGACGAATCAAACAGTGAGTCACGAGTGTAGTGAATAGGGACCGTAAACTACCATTCAAGACGTCAAAAAAAAACTAATGTTACCACTGTGGCGCTCACAACAACACTCTCAGGTGTTGGCCAAATTGGTGACCCTGACGTGATGGAAATTAGGAATCGATCAATTATTATTCCACAAGACATACTACGACACAGACCACATGCGTCTAATGTAGCAGTTGTTCAATGTTAAATAAAAACGGCGGTGAAACACTCATCTTTTTTTATCCTTTTCTTCACCTTCTCCCGTGTTCAGACGGTTTTTCGTCAGCCTCTCAATCAGCCCTAGGTGATTGCTTTGGGCTGACATTTGGTTTTGGCAAACAAAAAATGTACAAGTGGATGGATGCGCTTCGCACTTAACCTTTGCAATTTGTACTCGTTTTTCGATCGCAAAAAATTAACTGGTGTTCTCGTGTTGACCGAGCACCTAAATAAAAAGTACTATGTCTCTACCCGCCCATCTAATGAGAGGTATACTACGGGATGGCCATGCTACGACACAGACCACACGAGTCTAATGTAGCAGTTGTTTCATTGCTACGAAATAAAAACGGCGGTAAAACACTCTCTTTTTTTCATAGTTATTTTCTTACCTGGAAACTCTGATTTGAGTTCAGGATGATTAATATTCGCATACAGCACCGAGGATATCGTCGCCTGCTCTCCCAAAGCCTCGTCCTGCTCCATCTTTCTCGTACATTTCTGATTGTAGCTCATCGTGCTCATTGTGGACGAGGTTGAATCACCTCCACCACCTCCATCGTCCGGAAGTGAAGATGTCCACGGAGACGGAGGCTCGGAGAACGCCGGACTGAACTGCGTGGGACTACTGGAGGAGGAAGAACACAAGGGAAGTGATTATTAGAAGTGAATTGTTACATGGTGGACGAGGTAAAATCACCTCCAGAAGTGAAGATTACTGTTTTTTTAAGCGTACCGTTTATTCTGCGGTATAGCTTGTTGTATTAAATAAAACTGGAACATCTTCAGAAAAGTTTCATTTGTGTGACACTGTACGAGTAAAGAAAGGCGCTTTCTGACTTTTCTATATACCCCGTGCAGAAGTGCTTGCCATGTCACGGGTTCGATGTCCACCACCGACAAAAAAAGCACTCGTATGTATTTGATTGAACTGCCTTGATAACTAGTTTCGCCTCTTCGATCGATGTCGATCGCCTATGTTTGGTAAAGGTATTGGTAAAGGTAGGGCCATCGGCTTTAATAAACGCCCTTGGTCACTGCGACCTGGTTAGATCTTTTGTGACATTAAATAAATATTGTCCACCACCGACAAAAAAATTTCTTTGTCAGCTTAGTTAGCAATTCTGATCTTTCCTTTTTTTTCACTATTTGTTATCTATTTATTATTATTACTTTATTATTGTTGTTATTATTTTTTGTAACTGACTTTGTACCATGTACCTATTCTGTGTATTTATGTACAATAAAAATAAAATAAATCTAAAATCTAAAGCACTCGTATGTATTTGATTGTATTGCCTTGATAACTAGTTTCTCCTCTTCACCAACCTCAGTGGTGTAGTGGTTAGCACGGTGGACTCTAGATCTGGAGGTTGGTGGTTCGAGTCCAAGTCAAGTCATAAAATTTAGCGTAGTTTATCAAGCGAGGAAGGACAATGCTCAACACAATTTAAAATCCCTTTAGTTTCTCCTCTTCGATCGATGTCGATCGCCTATGTTTGAACACACCTTGAGAAATATACGACATCGACATAGGTACCTTGAAAATCACATTGCGTAGCATCCAACTTGTAAAATGAAATAATGAACTCTTAGTCAGCTCCCATGGCGTAGTGGTCACTGCACTCGCCTTGCACGCGGGAGACCCGGGTTCGATTCCCGGCGTCTGTCAAACATCTCTAAAAATAATAATAATAAGTTACAAAATCTAAAATACATATTCAAATTCCATAAATAGTGCATCAAATTAAATTGATTGTTTTACGGTAGTTGGACATTGTTTTACTGAGAAAAAATCGACCCCATCGAGAACTAAACCCTGACATGATTCTTAATAATTTGTGTGCAAAGAAAAGAGGAAAGAATGAGAGAACAAAGAGAAAAGAGGGAGGAGGAGGAGCGATAAAGCGAGGGAGGGAAGAGACACAAAAGGAAAAGAGAAAGAGAGAGAAAAATGGAAGGAAAATACTAGAGGAGAGAGAAAGAGGAAGAAAGAGAAGGAGGAAATAAAACAAAGAGAGAGGAGACAGAAAGGGCTGAAGGGAGAGACAGCAATAAGGAACTAGACAAGAAATAATAATAATAGTGCTTATTTATACTGCTCGCATAGGACTGAAAAGTCCCTTTACTCCAGCAGTAGGCTACTACTATTATTGTGGTCAAATTCTCAAATTATATGAGGATAAAATTCCATACCTCGGCTGGGATTGAACCCACGCCCTCCTGTTTAACAAGCGAGCGTCTTGACCACTACACCACCGAGGTAGGTTGAACATACTCATATTAGGTACCTATGTTTAAATTCTCATTAAATTAGTACCATTATTACACGTATTACCTTTCGAGAAATAGGTGAAGTAGATAGTTATATGTACCACCTACATTTTGGTGGAGATGCCAAAATTACCGCTCAAATTTTCTCTTCACCCCTTTACACCAAAACTGGTCTAAACATTTTGTCTGCTCATAATTAGGTATCTTCTCGGAAGTAGGTATGAAGTGAAAGGTAAACCCAAATCTGAAATGTTTCTTCATTTGGGATTGCATTGTGAGGTATGGAATCCTCCCTTGTACCTAAATACCCCTTAGGTACCCTGTCCTAATATTATGTAGCGTACTTGGAAATTCCCTGTGGAACTCATAAGCGGTTTCCTTAACAACAATATTCCCTATTGCTACATATTCCCTATTATGTTACATATTCCCTATTTTGTAAAGTGTGTTATCACTCCATTATTATTGGTGGTCAGGGCGTTTTTAGGGGGTCCGTCCGGGGCTATTTGACCGGGCGCGGGCTTTTCGAGGGACCCGGAACCAGCTTTTTCAAATAATAATAATAATAATCGCCTATTATGCCTTGAGAAATCCTTGAAAATATTGATGGAATTAAAGGAATATTTCTATAGGATAAAAAAAATGTTAGAAAAGCCCCATTTTTGAAGCTATCACCCCGAGCCCCGGTTAGCCTGAGAGCGCCCCTGTTGATGGAAAGGGGAACTCCATGTGAGGGCGAACATGCTGAATTTCTCTCATATAACTTCTCACGTTTTTGGTCGGTTTGCAACTTTTGACCTGATGGTACAGTGGTTCGTTGCTTCGTTGGTTTGGGTATCTTATGCTAAATGATCCTGAATGTAGGTCACATGAGACTATGAGAGTTATGGTGAATGTTCAGGGAAGGACTGTGCATTCATGTATTGTGTAGGCAAGAAACTTTGGGGAAGGAAAGGACTGTGTATGTTCCATTGTGGAGGCAGGTACATATTTTCAGGGGTCATCTCCCGACTTTGTGCTACTAAAAGTCGCTATACAACGTTTCAATGTACGACAGACCTAAGCATTTTAGATTTACCTAGAGGTCCTAGGTGATTGTAAATAATTGTACAGGTAATTTACTTTTTTTACTGACCAAAAATTCTTTTTCCATTTTTTAGGCTTTGAAAATTTCCCCTAATACATTTCTATAAAACACAAAATTACAGCGCCACAGGCGAAATTTTTTCGAGAAAATATGAGTTACCCCTTCAAGGTTGCATACTTTTTTATGGACCGAAATTTTTTTTTAGGCTTTGAAAAATTCCCTGACTTTTTTTGGATTTTTGTTAATTTTTTGAGAAATTCCCTGACTTTTCCAGTCTCCGTGAAATTCCCTGACAATTCCCGGTTTTCCAGTCTGGTAGACACCCTGTGGATTTGACCGCGTCCTGCCTGCGCACTCTGCGCAACCCAGCACGTTAATACACCTGCCCCGCTGCACGCTGCTTAATTAGTGACTAACACTGTCACTTGGGGGGGTACTGTGGCGCTCACAACAACACTCTCAGGTGTTGGCCAAACCACATTATTCAGCACCTAAAAATACCCTTCGTTAAGGGTGAAAAATCTCTCATATCCCGTACTTACCACTTACCAAAAATACCAAGATATTATTTGATTCTTGCACAAAAATTAACGTAGGTTTCAAAAATTAAATAAAAAAATAGCTGGGTCATTTAAATTTCTCGACTTTTATCCAAAAGGGATACTCCCGGGGTTCGAACCTG
>NW_007379510.1:0-2767 GCF_000475195.1 Diaphorina citri
ATTAATAATGAGGAAGCAGAGTGCTATCATATCAAAAACTTCAATCGCATATCAATATGTAGAACTTACATGAGAGGTGGAGGAGTCATGTTATTTCACAGAGATACCTATCATGCTGATACACTGACCTACAGTTTCGATGACTCAGAAAACATAAATGTACAAATAAAACACCAAGCTACTAAAACAGAATTCAAAATATTGGCAATATATCGACCTCCCAAAGCAAACCAACAAAAATTCACTGAGGACATAAAATGGTGGTTGACAAATGCCGTAAAAAAAGACGAAAATATCATCATGATCGGTGACTTAAATATATGCACATTGAAGAGGAATAGTGCCAATTTTAATTACCTAAATATGTTATCAAACTGCCTATTACTACCCACTATTAATACACCCACAAGAGAGGAAATGAAGGCAGGAAAGATTACTCAATCCTGTGTCGATCATTTAAATATTAAATTAAATAATTCCCTCCAAATCTTTTCTAGTGTCATAAAGGAGAAACCTGCTGATCACTGGTTTATAGCATGCAGAATAACAATGAAGAATAAGACGATTCCTAAGGACAAAAAAGAAACAATATACATAGAAACAGTGGATAAAAAGAGGGTCCAAAAGGAAATCGAAAAAACCAACTGGAAAATCTTGGACAACATAGAAGATCCTGTAAGATTGTACACGGAACTTGTAAGTAAATTCAAAGAAATTTATTCGAATTCAATTAAAATATATGAGAAAACTACCAAAGATTTCTCGTCACCATGGGTCAATAATAAAGTAAAAAATGAAATCAGACTTAAATCTGCACTCTTAAAACAATGGAGGAATAATAAAAATAATATATTACTTTATGAAACATACAAGAAACAACGGAACATTGTAACAAATACGATCAAGAAAGAAAAACGTAAATATCTTTTCCGACTCTTCAACCAAGCAAACGGTAATGTGAAAAAAATGTGGTCACTCATCAATGAAATTATGAACAGGAAAATTAGACAGCCAAATGATGAAATTTTAAAGAAAAATTTCCAGACTAATGACCTAATGAATCTATCAAATCTATTTAATAAAGATTTTCTTCATAAAATTAAAGAATTAAGAGAACAAAATAGAGGTACTCTCTTTAATGTGCGTGAAATTGAATATAATAAACATGGCGAGCAATCATCTATGTTCATAAGAAAGGCTAAGGAGAAGGACATTGATAAGATAATTACGAATTTAAACAAAACCGGCCCTGGTATGGATGGTATTAGATTACAAGATCTAACTCAAAATCGGATGATATTTACACCAATACTTACCAAACTAATTAATCTAATGTTAAATACGGCAACCATACCTGATAAATTGAAAATCTCTTGCGTGTCTCCTCTCTATAAAAAAGGAGAAAAAAATAGTTTATCCAATTATAGACCTATTGGATCGATGCCAGTAGTGGAAAAAATATTGGAAAAATACATCAACACAAAGACCAATCAATACCTATCAGAAAACAGCATTTTGCCAGAATTCCAACATGGTTTTCAAGAAAAAAAGAGTACCTACACCTTACTCCGGGACTTCTCTGAAATCATCAACAATGCATTGGATCATCAAAAATATGTGGTAATTATTTACGTGGATTTAAGCTCAGCTTTCTGCGCGATAGACCACGAAATCCTACTGAGAAAACTGAAAGATATCGGAATAAATCATCCACTGTTTTCCAATTATTTTCAGAACAGAAAACAGATCACTAAAATAGGTAAAATAACAAGTAGCGAGGAGTTAGTTGAACACGGTTTGATACAGGGTGGGATAAATTCCCCTACTTGGTATAATATCTATACTTACGATATTAAATATCTACAGATAAGAGGCCACATCAAGATGTTCGCTGATGATTCTTGTTTGTTATCAATACATAAGGATCCCAATATTGCCGTAGAGAACGCACAAGCAGATCTAATGAACCTACAAAAGTACTTCTATAACAATTCCATCTTCCTAAACAATAAAAAGACCGAAATTATGATCTTAGGTCCAAAAAGGAGAACCCAGATTAATATAAATAAAGTTTATTGTCATACAAGAAAGTGCCTTGAACGGGACAGTGCAATTACTTGTGATTGTCAACCTATAGAATATACTGATCAAGCCAAGTATCTGGGTATTCTTGTTGATAATAAATTCAAAATGAAAGGTCATGTTCTTCATTTATGTAAAAAACTAAGGGTCCTCAATTATAACTTTCATAAAATGGATGCAAATTGTTTACCTATGATAACAAAGAAGACACTATACTTCTCGTTAGTGGAATCACTCATCAGATACGGAGTAACGATGTACACTTTTGCACCTAATTATTGTTTGGACCCCTTAAATAATATACAAAGGAAAATCCAGAAGTATCTTTTTGATAACAAACCGGATCTCAAATTGATGACACCAAAACAACTAGCTAATTACATTGCATTATGCGATCATTTTCAGAACGAAAAATACAGAAGAACAAAGGACGTCACCTATGAATTCCGAAGAAAACAAAAATTTATAAAATACTTACCATACACAAAGTACGGAGAAAGGTTGCTGGAATATAAAATACCTACCTTATTGGATGAATACTGCACGGAAATTCTAGATGAGACGAACATCAACATCATGAAGAAAAAACTGAAAATAAAACTCCTAGAAAATTGAATCATTGTATTTATGTATCTATAGTTAGAACAGTTAATAGGCTAGAAATTAGATTTGCAAAAAAAAAAAA
>NW_007379510.1:4795-29168 GCF_000475195.1 Diaphorina citri
GGGGGGGTGGAGGGGGACAGTGTGGTGTTGGGGGATTTTTTTTTTTTTTTTTTTTTTCACGTTTCCAAATGTTAGGCGACTTTTTCCTTTTTATTTCCGTATCATTCTAAATGATAGGTTCTCTTTAGGATAAGCTTAGGAATAAAGTATCCCCAATGGTCCGGCACGGGGTTGTTTGAAAGTAATTCATTAACATATTGTCCAATTAAAACGAGAACATCTATCATCGAGAACCTTCTATACCGTGCTGAAAGAAATTCCCAAATCATCTAATCAAGCCACTGTTATACACATTGTCACCAGTTTTAGTGGGAAATGTAAGTACAACACCTCCCAAAAACTCCACCACCCTGTATTAGTGGATGTGACATATTCACTTCCAGGAGACCCCAGAGATTTGAGAATGCAAAACAAAGGAGCTGTTAAATGGGAATTATATGTAGGTGCCTCGCCCTATCTCCACAATGTGGCCCCGTAATGAGCTTTAAATTCTAATTAAAGAGTATTTCGCCCCCGACTGAAATTCGAAACTAACATATGTGTACCTAATTTCCTGAATTATGGTGCATGGAATAATATGTGCGATTTCAACATTGTAGACGTACGTATGGGTGTAGATCATAATTATATCAGGTAAGAATTTGGGGAGCGAATGCAATGTCCAGAGCATTGAGAAGACAACTTTGGGAAGGCAAAGCAGGCTGAAACTTCACGACTTCAAATATGTTCCTTATATATAAATATGTACTCGTATTTGTCTACTTCTTTGAAAAATACCATCGACATTCGTTTAGAGATGAGCGCAGAAGACTTTAGATCTGGAGGTTGGTGGTTATTTATGCTATCACAACCTTTCTTTCGCTGGAATTTCATGAAGAGAAAGAGACATGTAACATTTTAGTTCTACGTATACTTCGTCTCCTTCTTCTGTATAGTCTTTTTCTCCTTCTTCCTCTCTTTCTCTTTTTTCTTCTTGTCCTCATCATCCTCCTCTTTCTCCTTCTCCTCCTACCCCTCCTACTTCTAATGAAAGTTGTCAACGGCGGGCTTAAGTGCACCGAACATATAAAAAGGCGAAAACACTTTGAAGCTGAAATCAACAGGTCCCCCCGTGTCCCTCACACACAGGTGTGTGAGGGAAAATTGTTGCGTCCCCCCCCATTACATGATTTGTTAGACGGGGAGGAAAAAAAATGTAAAAGGAAATAATTAGAGAACTGTTTTTTTTTTTTTTTTTTTTTTTCGGGGACTTTGTTTGTCAATGAATAGTATAGCTTATCTATTGTATAGCTATCATTTCTTCATTTTCTGCTAGGAAGGTGAAACTCTAATAAAATGCACTCTTACCAGGCCTTGAATAGGTAGGTATTAATTTGTATAACCTTTTATCTACTAATGTACAACTCGAAATGAAGATACTAAATTTTAATGTCGCTACTGGCACTCGAACCCCGGCCCCCCGGAATAAGAGTCCAAGGTTCTGGACGGAATAAACAAGGGTCTATTATATTCTATTCCTAGAAACAGCTCAGCTTTTTGAATTCACAATATCACAAATCCTGGATGAAAACAAATCCTAGGTACAATACATAACGTAGGTACCTATTAGATATCTATAGGTCCCTACAATACAATAAGGTATAGGTACCTACATTCCTTTATCTGGATTCGAAATGAAACTTTCATTATGAGTGCAGCTTTTGCTTCTCTCTCTCTCTCTCTCTCTCTCTCTCTCTCTCTCTCTCTCTCTCTCTCTCTCTCTCTCTTTGCTTGTTCCAGCAAAACAAATATTTCATTTTCATACATTCACAGGAGAAGAATAAAGAAGGAGAAAGAGGATAAGGAGAGATGAGTATAAAAAGGAGGAGAAGAAAGACGAGGAGAAGGAGAAGAAGAAGCAGGAGAAAAAGGAGGGGAAAGGAGAAGAAGGCGAAGAAGAAAGACGAGGAGGAGAAACACAGAATGAAAAGATATTAAGGAAATTAAAACCCTTGTATAAATATTAGAAGTCCTGGCATATAGGTACACATAGGAAAGTGTATATGGCTTTCTATATTAGAAATTCTATTAGAAAGTACATATTAGACAACCATGTTGCTGCTCTCTCTTCTTATTACATCCGATTTCCATACCAGGTGTGACCGCTGGAACTTTTGAGATATTTTGAGAAGAGGTGAAGAAGTTTTATGGAGGAAACTCTCGAAATCGAGTTTAACAAACGGAGCAATCGAACACTGATTGCAGGATAGGAGAAAGCCAGCCGTTCTGAAACCGAACCTTACCTGGACAGGATAAAGTTCGCTCCGGGCGGGAATCGAACCTGCGACCTAGCTCTTACAAGGCAGACGCGCTACCATATGCCTCGGTGGCGTAGCGGTCAAGACGCTCGCCTGGTAAACAGGGGGGCGTGGGTTCGATCCTAGCCGAGGCATGGAATTTTATCCCCATTTATTTGAGAATTTGACCACATAATAATGGAGCTCTAAAGGTTAGGTGGTAGAGAACGCCTAAGGCGTTAACCTCGCCTAGTGGTTACCTTCCACTCAAGAGTCTATTATTATTACTATTATTATTACCTTCCAATCTAAGTATAGGCTGATAAATAGAGCCCTTTTTGTACCAAAATCTACGTTAAATCCATTTGATTAATCTAGGTATAAATCTAGATTTTTACATTTTACCCTATGCTTTTATATATATTTATATAAGGTATAGGTTCTAGATTTTTTTCTGTTCTGGAAAAAAAGAAGCTCTCCATTCACACTGAAATCTCATCCCTCCCATTATTTCTCGGCCTCCCCATTATATCAGTCTCTACACCTATCTGACACACAATGGAAGATAAAAGATTTAAAAAGAACAAAGGATCCGTGGTGTAATAAAAAGGTGTTTATCATTTATCAAAACAAAAAAGAGAACGGGCAAATCTCTCCCTCCCCTTCCCCCCCTCTCTCTCCCTCCCTCCCTTCTTCCTTCTCTCTCTCTCTCTCTCTTTCGCTTTTCTCTGTCTTTTTCCAACATTTTGATTGTTCCGGGAAATCTCAACAAAAGAGAAAAAGATAGAAGAAGAAAAGAAGGTGAGAAAATGGGTAAGGGGAGAGAGAGGAGAAAACACCTGAAATTTACTATAGGTAAATTGGACACATCCACTAATTAATTCACAAAATGGATTTGTAGTTCTAGCACATCCACCAACAATATCCACACTATCTGAAGGATAATCTTCCAAATGACCTGAATACCAGCGTTACCAGATAGAATACCAGATATATGTAGGTACCAGTGTTATATCTTAAACTATTCATTGTTTTCGATTGCATTTCTAGAGTGTTACGTTAGTAGCAAATTGAATTAACTTTCAATGCTCAGAGGTGAACATCATATCTCTCTCTCTCTCTCTCCTCCCTTTCTTTCTTTCTCTCTCTCTCTCTCTCTATCTCTCTCTACCTTCTCTCTCTCCCTTCTCTCTCTCTCTATCTGTTCCTCACTTTTGAATTCAAAGAAAAATTAAAAATGAAAACTTAAAAGCTTTTGAATCTCAACGGGAGAAAGAGGAGAAAACACCTGAAATTTTAGAGTGCGAAAATCTCACCTCTTGAAAGAGATTTCAAAATTCTGAAGAAAGGTAAGGGTACCTACCTATAATTTGGGTAAAGATACCTATGTATAAAGGTTGTTCCAGACTTACGGACACCGTTGTGCATTCCGCTGGTAAGCTAAAGGTCGCGGAATCATATTCCAATCGAGCTATCGAATTTAGAGCTCTTCACCAGAAAGAAATCCCTGGACAAACATACAAACAAGGCATTTAGCCGGGACTAACATTCAACTGGACCAACGGCAAAAGGGTCGTGTTCTCGTGTTGGTAGCTGGAATGTTTCTGTGCCTTCACGGAAAAACATGATCTCATACTTGAATTTCCACAGGCTTTGATTTTCAGGTAGAAGGAGGCAAAAAGGAAGAGGGAGGGAGAAAAAGAGGGAGGAAAGCAACAATCGTTGGAAGCTTTTCATAACTTCCTCTCTTTCTCTCCCTCTACCCTCCCCCTCTCTCTCTCCCTCCTCTCTCTCTCCCTCTCCCCCTCTCTCTCACACACACATGTAAAATATACAATTCTGCACACACACACGTTCGTACCTCTACACAATGTTGGAGTATGTAAAGGTATGTAATAAATATCCAGCGTGGTATATGCAAAGCCCGAGAATGCTGTGATGGGATTCCAGTATTATACTCTGGAGGGAGAGAATGAAGAGGGGAAGAAGGGGGGGAGGAGAAAGAGGGGGAGGAGAGTCAAAATGAGAAGAAGGAGGACGAGGAGGAGGAGGAACAGGAGAGTCAAGAGAGGTAAAAGAATGAGAAGAAGGGGAAGAAAAGGAAAAAGAAAGAGTGAGGAGGAGGAGAACCAAGAGAGGTAGAAGAAGAAGAAGGAGAGGGAGAGAGGAGGGTCAAGAGAAGTAGAAGAAGAGGGAGAAAAAGAGTGAGAGGGAAGGATAGAAGAGGGAAGGATAGAAGAGGGAGAAGGATAGGAGATGAAGAAGGAGAGAGGTAGAAGGGGGAAACTGTGGTAAACCTGGGGATTATTACACACAAAAAAAATATAATATCATATCCCTCCCCTCTCTCTCCCTTTATCCCTCAAGTGTGTTCCCTTCCCCTACATCAGTGGCGTGACGAAGGTCTCATGGCAGATTTTTCAAGATTAAAGTTTTAAAGTTTAAACTCATCTGGGCCTAAACTTGGTCGCGCATGTTTGGTAAGTTATTGGTATTAGGATGGGTGACGACTAATTGACCACCCTGGCAATCACGTCCTGCTAGATTTTTCGGGGCAACTCAGACATTGAGTTTCTTCGGTTTCACTCAGGCTGGGTGAGGTAAATATGAGGCCATGAGGCCGGTTGCTAGAGAGAGAGAGAGAGAGAGAGAGAGAAAGAGAGCGAGAGAGCGAGAGAAAGAGAAAAAGAAAGAGCAAGAGAAAGAGAAGGGTAAAACCCACGTCATTAAATACCTCAGCAGGTTGGCAATTATACAGTACCTAACTTTAAATCCCTTGAAAAAAAAAATACCTTCCTAATAGCTATTATGCATTTATGACTAACTTCGATAAACTAAATAGTAGTCAATGGACACAAAACATTACATTCAGACTACACCACTGAATTATCCCGATGTATCCCCCTGAACCCCATCCACTTACCTCAACTTACCATAATAACATTTGAGTAAAATCTAGTAGGTATTAACAAAAAATGAAAATATTATTTTTACTCTTTTTTTCCCAAATGCTACTAAAGTTAAACCAACAATCCTTTATCTATCATACTACAGTCGAACCTGGATAAACGAGACCTGGATAAACGAGAAACCTGGATAAACAAGAAATTTTCAAATCCCCTTCATTTTCGGGCCAAAAACCTGGTTTAACGAGAAAATAAAACCTCTATAAACGAGAAAATGGCCCCTTTTTTGCTAAGTCCCACGCTCATAAAACAAGGCAAAATGGACCTCTATAAACGAGAATTCAAATCTCCGAACCTCTGTAAACGAGAAAATGTCAACTTTTTCGATCTTTGTCTATTTTTTCAAACTGTAGCGCTTTGCGAGCCTCTATAAAGGAGAATTTTGAATTTCCGGACCTCTCTAAACGAGAAATTGTTCTAACTTGTTTAAATCTGTCGGTACATTTCATGAACGTGTCTACTTCACTATTCGACTCTACTAATAACCTCTATAAACGAGAAAAAGTTATATGAAACCTCTTTAAACGAGAAACTCCTTAAACGAGAAACCTCTTTAAACGAAAAAAATGACCTAGTCCCTTGGGTTCTCGTTTATCCAGGTTCGACTGTATGTGTACGTTATGTACCTTTTTATACATATGAAGATATTTTTTTACTGTATAAAAATAAATAAATAAATTTTAAAAAAAACAGGGTTGTCTGAAAGCCCAAATCCAAACTCCTATAAAACTATAGGAATATGTAGATGGGGTACCTAACTATCTAAGTAAAAGGCAAAATACAATAATATTGTAGGTGCCTATAGGTACAAGCATAAGTAAGTTGCTTAAACATTTCCTATATTTTGATATAATTTGAGAATTTGACCACAATGATAGTAAATATGTAGTCGCCTATTATACTGCTGGAGTAAAGGGACTTTTGACCTTTTCAGTCCTATGCGAGTAGTATAAATAAGCACTATTATTATTATTACTACCAACAGTAGGTAAGGTATTTATAGGCACCTACATTGCGCCTAGAAAAGTTCAGAGACCTTTACAAGATAACCCCTAGAACACACACAGGCTCGTGGGTGGAAAAAAAAAAAAAAAAAAAAAAAAAAAAAAAAAAAAAAAAAATTTTAAAACACATTTCGTATCCCATTCTTCTTTCATGTCCGCTGACCTTTGAAAACGGACACGGAACCCCCCCCCACCCCGTAAAGTTGAACTTTGGACCCATTCAGGGAGGGAGAGAATCATTCAGGCAGAAAATTTTCATACCGAGCGAGAGCAACGAGCACAATAGTTTTTTTTTTCTGGTCATATAATCTAGGGATTTCCTTTGGGGAGCAAAGGGTGGGAAGGGAGGGGGAAGAAAAATGATGTCGGTTTAGTGATGTACTTTCCTAGGGGGGAGGGGGGATAGAACAAAGAGGGAGGGGAGGGAGAGGGAGGATACAAAAGGAGGTTAGAGGTCTTAGGAGAAGGAAGGTCTTAGGAAAGGGTGGGATACAGGATTGGGGTGGTGGACAAGATTGGAGGATGTGGACAAGATTGGGAGAAGTATAAAGAATTGGAGGGTGGATAGGAAATAATTGGGGGGGGTAGGATAGATTAGGGGTGGGATTGGATAAAGATCGTGTTATCAGGAGGTTCCTTTTTTCTTTTCATTCTATGGAAAAACTATTTAAACTGTTCACAGTTCATAAAGCTCGGGGGGTTTTCTATTTTCCATTTTACATGCCATGATAAACGTTTATGACTCTATGATGCAAGACTTCCTTTGATAACTGGTGGCTCCTTTCATACGTAGTTTTTAACTCTGAAGCAATTCACTATTGCTGAATTATTCGACTTGATTTTGGGGTGCGGCACTTTTTGACTAGTATATGTATACCTAGATAAACATTAAACATCTACTTCCAAGAAGATAATAAACCAACTTCAGTGGTGCGAACCAATCTCAGTAGTGCAGTTGTTAACACGTTGGACTTCGAATCTGAAGGTTGGTGGTTCGAGTCCAAGTCAAGTCATAAAATTTCTCTAGGTGTAATAATCGGGGAACGATATTTTGTGACAAGCATTTAAGTATGCTTAACACAATCGAAAATTCCTATGAAGATAATACTTATCGCACATCTAATGGAATAACGTACCTTCTTCAATATTACCTACGAGTATAATTGACTAATGTCCACCTCGATAAGAGGATACTAAGTTTTAATGTCGCTACTAACACTCGAACCCCAGCCCCTCGGTTTACAAGTCCAACGCTCTGGAAGGAATAGGCAAGGATCTATTCTATTCTATTCTATTCCTAGAAACAGCTCAGCTTTTTGAATTCACAATATCACAAATCCTGGATGAAAACAAATCCTAGGTACAATACATAACGTAGGTACCTATTAGATATCTATAGGTCCCTACAATACAATAAGGTATAGGTACCTACATTCCTTTATCTGGATTCGAAATGAAACTTTCATTATGAGTGCAGCTTTTGCTTCTCTCTCTCTCTCTCTCTCTCTCTCTCTCTCTCTCTCTCTCTCTCTCTCTCTCTCTCTTTTTTTTTTCCAGCAAAACAAATATTTCATTTTCATACATTCACAGGAGAAGAATAAAGAAGGAGAAAGAGGATAAGGAGAGATGCAGGAGAAGGATAAAGAAGGAGAAAGAGGAGAAGGAGAGATGAGTATAAAAAGGAGGGGAAAGAAGAGGAAGAGAAAGAAGAGGAGTAGAAGGAGAAGAAGAAGCAGGAGAAAAAGGAGGGGAAAGAAGAGGAAGAAGAAGAAGAAGAAGAAGGAGAAGAAAGACGAGGAGGAGAAACATAGAATGAAAAGATATTAAGGAAATTAAAACCCTTGTATAAATATTAGAAGTCCTGGCATATAGGTACACATAGGAAAGTGTATATGGCAAGAGAGAGAGAGAGGGAGAGAGATAAAGGGATGGAAAGGGAGAGGGAAAATTCCATTACTTTAATCAATGGTGAATCAGGAATGGATGTAAGGGTGGATCTTAAAAAGGAGTGTATGAAAGAAAGTCAGCCGTTCCGAGAACAAACCTTTTCTGCTAACATAAAATCCGCACTGGGCGGGAATCGAACCAATGACCTAGCGCTTACAAGGCAGACGCGGTACGCTCCATCCTCCCAGCTAACTAGGATGGCAGACCCTGTTTCTACAGGGACTTTTCAGTCCTACCTATTAAAAAAAAAAAAAAAAAAAAAAAAAAAAAAAAAAAACCTCCCCCGGGAGTTTCAAAACCCAAAGAAATTATAACTGCCGAACAAAGTGAATCTAACTTTACACTGAGACCCAAGTGGTGGGAGGCCCCATTACGTACTCTTTTCGAGGGCACTTAATTGGAGGAGGTTAAAGGTCGAACACTTCTTCAAGGAAGTGTAGCAAAAAGAAGAAAAAAAGGTCCCTTTTATGGCAGAAATGAAGGAAATCCTTGATTTTTAGGTCTTAAAAGAAAGACCTACCTAATTCCCTATATTTCCTATACGCTACTGACGAAAAATTCAAAAATCCAAAGGGAATAGCAACTAAAAAGGAGAGATAGAAAGAGGGAGAGAGAGAGGGGGAGGCAGAGAGGGGGAGAGAGAAAGAGAGAGAGAGGGAGAGAGCGAGAGAGAGAGAGAGAGAGAGAGAGAGAGAGAGAGAGAGAGAGCGAGATTGCTTGTTCCAGCAAAACAAATATTTCATTTTCATACATTCACAGGAGAAGAATAAAGAAGGAGAAAGAGGATAAGGAGAGATGAGTATAAAAAGGAGGAGAAGAAAGACGAGGAGAAGGAGAAGAAGAAGCAGGAGAAAAAGGAGGGGAAAGGAGAAGAAGGCGAAGAAGAAAGACGAGGAGGAGAAACACAGAATGAAAAGATATTAAGGAAATTAAAACCCTTGTATAAATATTAGAAGTCCTGGCATATAGGTACACATAGGAAAGTGTATATGGCTTTCTATATTAGAAATTCTATTAGAAAGTACATATTAGACAACCATGTTGCTGCTCTCTCTTCTTATTACATCCGATTTCCATACCAGGTGTGACCGCTAGAACTTTTGAGATATTTTGAGAAGAGGACGGTGAAGAAGTTTTATAGAGGAAACTCCTGAAATCGAGTTTAACAAACGGAGCAATCGAACATTGATTGCAGGATAGGAGAAAGCCAGCCGTTCTGAAACCGAACCTTACCTGGATAGGATAAAGTTCACCCCGGGCGAGAATCGAACCTGCGACCTAGCTCTTACAAGGCAGACGCGCTACCTTCCAGTTTAAATAGAGCCCTTTTTGTACCAAAATCAACGTTAAATCCATATCGTTAATCTAGGTAAAAATCTAGATTTTTACATTTTACCCTATGCTTTTATATATATTTATATAAGGTATAGGTTCTAGATTTTTTTCTGTTCTGGAAAAAAAGGAACTTTTGAGATATTTTGAGAAGAGGTGAAGAAGTTTTATGGAGGAAACTCTCGAAATCGAGTTTAACAAACGGAGCAATCGAACACTGATTGCAGGATAGGAGAAAGCCAGCCGTTCTGAAACCGAACCTTACCTGGACAGGATAAAGTTCGCTCCGGGCGGGAATCGAACCTGCGACCTAGCTCTTACAAGGCAGACGCGCTACCATATGCCTCGGTGGCGTAGCGGTCAAGACGCTCGCCTGGTAAACAGGGGGGCGTGGGTTCGATCCTAGCCGAGGCATGGAATTTTATCCCCATTTATTTGAGAATTTGACCACATAATAATGGAGCTCTAAAGGTTAGGTGGTAGAGAACGCCTAAGGCGTTAACCTCCCTAGTGGTTACCTTCCACTCAAGAGTCTATTATTATTACTATTATTATTACCTTCCAATCTAAGTATAGGCTGATAAATAGAGCCCTTTTTGTACCAAAATCTACGTTAAATCCATTTGATTAATCTAGGTATAAATCTAGATTTTTACATTTTACCCTATGCTTTTATATATATTTATATAAGGTATAGGTTCTAGATTTTTTTCTGTTCTGGAAAAAAAGAAGCTCTCCATTCACACTGAAATCTCATCCCTCCCATTATTTCTCGGCCTCCCCATTATATCAGTCTCTACACCTATCTGACATACAATGGAAGATAAAAGATTTAAAAAGAACAAAGGATCCGTGGTGTAATAAAAAGGTGTTTATCATTTATCAAAACAAAAAAGAGAACGGGCAAATCTCTCCCTCCCCTTCTCCCCCCTCTCTCTCTCTCTCTTCTTCCTTCTCTCTCTCTCTCTTTCGCTTTTCTCTGTCTTTTTCCAACATTTTGATTGTTCCGGGAAATCTCAACAAAAGAGAAAAAGATAGAAGCCCCCCTCTCTCTCCCTCCCTCCCTTCTTCCTTCTCTCTCTCTCTCTCTCTTTCGCTTTTCTCTGTCTTTTTCCAACATTTTGATTGTTCCGGGAAATCTCAACAAAAGAGAAAAAGATAGAAGAGGTAGAAGGGAAGGAGTAAAAGGGTAGAAGAAGAAAGAACAGGGGAGAAGGAGTAATAGGAAGGGGGGAAAAGGAGTGTGGGCAGTTAGCAGAAGAGTGAAAAAAGAGGAGAGATAAATGAGAAGAGGGAGGAAAGAGGAAAGGTCTGAGGGCCAAAGGGTAGTAGAGAGGGTAAAAAGGGGAGAGAAAGGAGGGAGAAGAAGTGATGAATAGAAGAGAAAAGGTCCAAGGGCAGAGAGCAAGGGAGAGAAAATGGAAGGGGAAAGGAGTGAATAAGAGGGAAAAAGAAGTGATAAGAAGAGGGAAAAATATTCAAAGGGAGACAAAATGGAAGGGAAAAGGAGTGAATAAGAGGGAAAAAGAAGTGATAAGAAGAGGGAAAAATATTCAAAGGGAGACAAAATGGAAGGGAAAAGGAGTGAATAGAGAAAACACCTGAAATTATAGAGTGTGAAAATCTCACCTCTTGAAAGAGATTTCAAAATTCTGAAGAAAGGTAAGGGTACCTACCTATAATTTGGGTAAAGATTCCTATGTATAAGGGTTGTTCCAGACTTACGGACACGGTTACGCCATCTGCTGGTAAGCTAAAGGTCGCGGAATCATATCCCAATCGAGCTATCGAATTCAGAGCTCTTCACCAGAAAGAAATCCCTGGACAAACATACAAACAAGGCATTTAGCCGGGACTAACATTTAACTGGACCAACGGCAAAATGTTTCGAAAGGAAAGTAAAGGATGGAAGCGGATGTGTTGAAGAATATTCAAAAACCAGTGAAACATTCATGGATGAAACACTAGGGGATTGTACACACCAAGATATCACTCTGTCAAAGGCTTGTCCACATGAAACCCAAGGAGCAAAAATGTTTAAAAAAGTTTGATAGAGGGAACTGTAGCTTCCAAGGTCTTATCGTCCCGAAAGCAAAGAGAGAAGGACGACAGGATTAGGAGAAATCCAGCCCTTCCGCGAACGAACCTTATCCGTTCAGGATAAAATCCGCCTCGGGCGAGCCGGTTCCGAGAACGAACCATACCTGTTTATCATAGTAGTAAAAGTTTTCCAGCAGCCATGCGATTGCAACTCGGGCTGGTTGAGTTTAATCTGAAGGAGCTGGTCGCTTGTTGCTGAATGGAAGGTAAAACTCCCTCTGAATGAGGGGTAAAAGCCCGCTGAATGGAGGTTAAACCTACGCTGAATGGTGGGTAAAATCCGCACTAAATGGTGGGTAAAACCCCGCTGAAGGGAGGGTCAAACCCCCGCTCGCGATTCAGTATGGACGAAACTTGGTGAATTTCGTTTTCAGATAGACCGACCGACTTCCTATCTAAGAGTAGAGGCAGATTCCCAAAGGTTTTAAATTATGAATAAAATCAGATACTTCCCACGTTCCAACTCACACTCTTCCTCTTTTTCTCTATTGCTTCCTCTGTTATTCTCCCTCTCTTATTCTCTTTCTTCCTGATTCTTTCTCTCTGAATCTTTCTCCTCCCTATCTCTCTCACTCTTTCTCATTCTCAATCATTTTATTCCTTTTTTTTTCCTCTTCCTCTCTCGCCCTCTTTTTTTTTCTCTGTTATTCTATCTCTCACTTTTAATACCTATCCTAGCATACCCAAAACCAGATAAGAGAATGGATAACTTACACAAAAATAACCTCATAAGGAACAGAATTTTCGACCTGTAGAGGTAGACACGAACCAAAAAGTCTCGCTTTTCTGAGTCTTTCTCTCCCTCTACCCTCCCCCTCTCTCTCTCCCTCCTCTCTCTCTCCCTCTCCCCCTCTCTCTCACACACACATGTAAAATATACAATTCTGCACACACACGTTCGTACCTCTACACAATGTTGGAGTATGTAAAGGTATGTAATAAATATCCAGCGTGGTATATGCAAAGCCCGAGAATGCTGTGATGGGATTCCAGTATTATACTCTGGAGGGAGAGAATGAAGAGGGGAAGAAGGGGGGGAGGAGAAAGAGGGGGAGGAGAGTCAAAATGAGAAGAAGGAGGACGAGGAGGAGGAGGAACAGGAGAGTCAAGAGAGGTAAAAGAATGAGAAGAAGGGGAAGAAAAGGAAAAAGAAAGAGTGAGGAGGAGGAGAACCAAGAGAGGTAGAAGAAGAAGAAGGAGAGGGAGAGAGGAGGGTCAAGAGAAGTAGAAGAAGAGGGAGAAAAAGAGTGAGAGGGAAGGATAGAAGAGGGAAGGATAGAAGAGGGAGAAGGATAGGAGATGAAGAAGGAGAGAGGTAGAAGGGGGAAACTGTGGTAAACCTGGGGATTATTACACACAAAAAAAATATAATATCATATCCCTCCCCTCTCTCTCCCTTTATCCCTCAAGTGTGTTCCCTTCCCCTACATCAGTGGCGTGACGAAGGTCTCATGGCAGATTTTTCAAGATTAAAGTTTTAAAGTTTAAACTCATCTGGGCCTAAACTTGGTCGCGCATGTTTGGTAAGTTATTGGTATTAGGATGGGTGACGACTAATTGACCACCCTGGCAATCACGTCCTGCTAGATTTTTCGGGGCAACTCAGACATTGAGTTTCTTCGGTTTCACTCAGGCTGGGTGAGGTAAATATGAGGCCATGAGGCCGGTTGCTAGAGAGAGAGAGAGAGAGAGAGAGAGAAAGAGAGCGAGAGAGCGAGAGAAAGAGAAAAAGAAAGAGCAAGAGAAAGAGAAGGGTAAAACCCACGTCATTAAATACCTCAGCAGGTTGGCAATTATACAGTACCTAACTTTAAATCCCTTGAAAAAAAAAATACCTTCCTAATAGCTATTATGCATTTATGACTAACTTCGATAAACTAAATAGTAGTCAATGGACACAAAACATTACATTCAGACTACACCACTGAATTATCCCGATGTATCCCCCTGAACCCCATCCACTTACCTCAACTTACCATAATAACATTTGAGTAAAATCTAGTAGGTATTAACAAAAAATGAAAATATTATTTTTACTCTTTTTTTCCCAAATGCTACTAAAGTTAAACCAACAATCCTTTATCTATCATACTACAGTCGAACCTGGATAAACGAGACCTGGATAAACGAGAAACCTGGATAAACAAGAAATTTTCAAATCCCCTTCATTTTCGGGCCAAAAACCTGGTTTAACGAGAAAATAAAACCTCTATAAACGAGAAAATGGCCCCTTTTTTGCTAAGTCCCACGCTCATATAAACAAGGCAAAAAGGACCTCTATAAACGAGAATTCAAATCTCCGAACCTCTGTAAACGAGAAAATGTCAACTTTTTCTGTCTTTGTCTATTTTTTCAAACTGTAGCGCTTCGCGAGAGTTATGTGGGTAACACCCTACATATCTAAAATACCTCTAGGTAAAAGCCATTAGTATAAATACATCTGTTGTCCTTGCACTAAGGTCAAGTTATGTGGGTAGGACCCTGCATTACTGAAATACCTTTAAGTTGAAAGCCACTTGTATAAATACCTACAGTTGTCCCTGCACTAAGGTTGGGTTATGTGGGTAACACCCTACATATCTAAAATACCTCTAGGTAAAAGCCATTAGTATAAATACATCTGTTGTCCTTGCACTAAGGTCAAGTTATGTGGGTAGGACCCTGCATTACTGAAATACCTTTAAGTTGAAAGCCACTTGTATAAATACCTACAGTTGTCCCTGCACTAAGGTTGGGTTATGTGGGTAACACCCTACATATCTAAAATACCTCTAGGTAAAAGCCATTAGTATAAATACATCTGTTGTCCTTGCACTAAGGTCAAGTTATGTGGGTAGGACCCTGCATTACTGAAATACCTTTAAGTTGAAAGCCACTTGTATAAATACCTACAGTTGTCCCTGCACTAAGGTTGGGTTATGTGGGTAACACCCTACATATCTAAAATACCTCTAGGTAAAAGCCATTAGTATAAATACATCTGTTGTCCTTGCACTAAGGTCAAGTTATGTGGGTAGGACCCTGCATTACTGAAATACCTTTAAGTTGAAAGCCACTTGTATAAATACCTACAGTTGTCCCTGCACTAAGGTTGGGTTATGTGGGTAACACCCTACATATCTAAAATACCTCTAGGTAAAAGCCATTAGTATAAATACATCTGTTGTCCTTGCACTAAGGTCAAGTTATGTGGGTAGGACCCTGCATTACTGAAATACCTTTAAGTTGAAAGCCACTTGTATAAATACCTACAGTTGTCCCTGCACTAAGGTTGGGTTATGTGGGTAACACCCTACATATCTAAAATACCTCTAGGTAAAAGCCATTAGTATAAATACATCTGTTGTCCTTGCACTAAGGTCAAGTTATGTGGGTAGGACCCTGCATTACTGAAATACCTTTAAGTTGAAAGCCACTTGTATAAATACCTACAGTTGTCCCTGCACTAAGGTTGGGTTATGTGGGTAACACCCTACATATCTAAAATACCTCTAGGTAAAAGCCATTAGTATAAATACATCTGTTGTCCTTGCACTAAGGTCAAGTTATGTGGGTAGGACCCTGCATTACTGAAATACCTTTAAGTTGAAAGCCACTTGTATAAATACCTACAGTTGTCCCTGCACTAAGGTTGGGTTATGTGGGTAACACCCTACATATCTAAAATACCTCTAGGTAAAAGCCATTAGTATAAATACATCTGTTGTCCTTGCACTAAGGTCAAGTTATGTGGGTAGGACCCTGCATTACTGAAATACCTTTAAGTTGAAAGCCACTTGTATAAATACCTACAGTTGTCCCTGCACTAAGGTTGGGTTATGTGGGTAACACCCTACATATCTAAAATACCTCTAGGTAAAAGCCATTAGTATAAATACATCTGTTGTCCTTGCACTAAGGTCAAGTTATGGGCGTTCTCTACCACCTAACCCTTAGAGCTCCATTATTACGTGGTCAAATTCTCAAATAAATGAGGATAAAATTCCATACCTCGGCTGGGATCGAACCCACGCCCTCCTGTTTACCAGGCGAGCGTCTTGACCACTACGCCACCGGGGCAGGTGTACCATTGGTGGAATAGAGCATAGAGCATTGTATACCTATGTACTATGTATGAACGTTGTATATATACCTAGGTAGGAAAAAGTCTATTTCATTGTACATTAGATAATAAATGTATGTAACTATGTACATTACATTTTATATACAGGGTGTCCGGAAATAATTGGGGATGTCTCATTTCAATACTTAAGGCTCTTTGGAACTCAAGTAAGCCAATGAGAAAAGTAGGTATTTTGCAACTTGGTGGAGACACCAAAGCCCGTTTTTTTCCTTCCTCCTAAAAAAAAGAAAATGATGATAAGGATGTCATTCCGTTATTGTCGTTCATTTTATGGTCACCCTGTATATGGCACATAGAAGATGGCAAACTGCTCAATTCTCTACATACATTGGCCATTTCTCTCACGTACTTCGGCATAACAGAGTCCTCTCTCTCTCTCCCTCTATCTCCCTCCCTCTCTGTCTCTCTCCCTCTCCCTCCCTCTCTCTCTCTCCCTCTCTCTCTCTCCCTCCCTCTCTGTCTCCCTCCCTCTATCTCTTTCTCTCGATGAAAATGAAGTTGGCGCAGTGCATCAGTTAAATGGGACAGACAACACAGCATGATGTATGTTAGGGGACTCGACCTATCTCTAGTCTATATCCTGTATGTCTTGGAAAAAAGTGGGAAAGAAGGGTGGAAAAGAGTAACACATGGCTAAATAATATTTATTAGTTATTCTTAAAAAAAAAAAAATGGGTATGAGGAAACTAACTCTCTTTTAACGATCTCCATGATCGTAAAACCTACAATATATACGCATATCTTTCGGTTCTGACTACCATAGAATTGCAGTCATTTATGGAAGAGGCTCCAGGTATGTGTAAGTATAGTCTCATGTTACAGTTTTTCAAGAATTTGTGCTTCCAAAAAGCCCAAATTATTACATTATAAGACTGTTTAGGTGTAAACCAGGAAGTAAGAGAATTTTAATCAACTGGTAGGCTCCAGAATGAACACAGGCCAAAATTATCCTGATGATATCTTCCCTACCCCCGATTCTTTCCCCTAAGACGCTTCCATAATGACCGCCATTACGCAAATGAGCTTAATCTTTCTCGAGAGAATTATCTCCACCATTTTGGAGAAATTAAATATCATTCTTAATCCTACCGGTTTAAGAGAGCGATTATTTCGCGCCTTATCATTTGGAAGCAACATTTAAAAATTGCACGAAAATCTTTAATTAATTTTTGCCCATATTTTATGTTTCCTAATGCACTTGTAAGTGGAGACTCCAATTATTATTATTATTATTATTATGTACTTTATAAAGTCTTAATTTCTCATTTTAAAGGATAAGAGTATCATCTACCCACTCACTTAGGTCTTAAGCGTGTTTAAAACCTAGATAATTACTTTATTTTATTATTTATTTTATTTAACATCATAAAATTTATTAGATCCTTCTCCTCCACTATCCCTCTTCTTCTTTCCCTGGATATTGTCAGCTATATTTAAGCTGTAAGCTAGCTTATCTGGGAAATATATATCCTGATATATTGAATATATTAGCGGAACGGTGGCTCGTGAATCTTGTGATTTGGAGAGAATGTGGGGAAGACGATTTTGCCCCAAGACGCTTGATGTCAAACTCCATGTTGACTTCAAGTTGGTCAATTTTTGGACATTTCTAATTTCATTGAACTCGGTAGAAACCAGTGACCAATATTACTGTCAATAGATTTTGATTAGAATACCTATCCAGAGGAAAGAGGGTAAAAAAAAGAGTTTATCAGCGCCGTTTTTATTTCGTAGCAATGAAACAAATGTTACATTAGACGCATGTGGTTTTGGAACACAAAAAACTTTTGTTGCCCCAGGAGGTATGTGTTGGAAACCTCAAGATTCATGACCTTACCTCGGCCATGTTCCAGTGAAGTCTTGCCATGAAAACTATCCCTGATTTTTGAGGTGTTTCAAAATGGCGTCTTACTGGCACACTTTTCCCCGAGCCACCTCCAATATGAGCGAAGGTATAAATAAAAGGTAGAAAACAGTGAAAAAAAGTTTATCACCGCCGTTTTTATTTCGTAGCAATGAAACAAATGTTACATTAGACGCATGTGATTTTGGAACACAGAAAACTTTTGTTGCCCCAGGAGGTATGTGTTGAAAACCTCAAGATTCATGACCTTACCTCGGTCATGTTCCAGTGAAGTCTTGACATGAAAACTACCCCTGATTTTTGAGGTGTTTCAAAATGGCGTCTTACTGGCACACTTTTCCCCGAGCCACCTCCAATATGAGCGAAGGTAGAAATAAAATAACACCTCTTCATCCGAAAACTCTGGAGCGTCTTTCTTTCTCAATACAAAGTACTCAGACTTCCTATAGGGTGCAAGGGAAATTAATTGACCGAATGAAATGAGTAAATAAAATAACACCTCTTCATCCTAAAACTCTGGAGCGTCTTTCTTTCTCAATACAAAGTACTCAGACTTCCTATAGGGTGCAAGGGAAATTAATTGACCGAATGAAATGAGGTCTAAATTTTTTTCTAGGGATTTCGTAGATTCATAGAACTTCACCCATCCTTTAGGGCTGTTTGCCCTTAACACTTAAGGCAAGGGCAACTACTGAGGTCTTATCGTTCGGAAATCGAAGAGGGAATAAAAACAGGATATGAGAAAGTCAGCCTTTCCGAGAACGAACTGTCTCTGTTTCAGATAAAGTCCGCCCCGGGTGAGAATACAACCCGAAACCTAGCGCTTACAAGGCAGGTGCTACCTTCCCCCAAGCTAACTAGACTGGGAAAATTAACCATTATCGTCCCGTGACTAACAAAGGGACATAAATATTGTCAGATATGTCCTTCTCACCCTGTAGATTCATGATAGGTAAAAAAAGGGAGAAGAAAGAGAAACGTGGAAATCCCTCCCATCCTCTCAAAATATCCCTTTTTCCTCCCTCCCTTCTCCCTCCTCCATCCCTCCCTTCAACGATAATCTACATTGGGAAATGAATTAATTTATAGCCATTTGGGGGATTCACCACACAGTTGGGGGAAGATGTTCTCCTGAAGGGGTTACTCATGAACTTGGACACACAGAGAGGAACTTCAGGGTATTACTTTCAAATAACAATAATAAGTAATTTTTATTCACAATAAAGCTTTAAATGTCACAATACAATGTCTAGGTATTCACTATAACTTCTCTACTATTAACTTCTTTAGGTAAATGTCTCTTCTAATAACTTCTAATAAAAAACTTCTCTATAAACTTCTCAAAAAAAAACTTCTCTAAATTAGGCTTCTTCAAAATAGGCTTCCTAAATTTCTCCTACTAAATTTTCTCTAGACACTTCTCTGGACAAATTTTCTACGAACTGAAAAATCTCTACATGTTTTTACATTTTCCTAGGCGAGAAAAATCGATAACTGCCTAGCAACCAGTATCGGTTCCAAACCTCCAACCTACCTACTGACCCAAAGTCCAAAGGCCTCAATAACCATTAACCAAAGATCGAAGACGCTACGCTCACTGGCGCTGGTCTCATTCGCAAAAGGTATTACTTTGGCTATATCTATTTGAAATCTGTGCATGTGCAAAATTGCGCATTTGTGCAACAATCAATCCCAAACAAAATAAATTGCTCGGAATTTGTATCACCTGTTGTACCGCTCTTCTTGTAGCCAAACCCATAATTGCCAATAGTCTGGAAAAATACGAAGGGACTGTACGCGGGACGATTGTAAAGAAAAGAAAAAGAAAATCAAGAAAAGAAAGCAGAAGCAATTAAAGAAGAAGAATATAGAGATGTTTTCAAAATGAAAATAAAAGGAAGAGGAAAAATAACAGGACGAAGATGGCGAAAGAGGAGGGAGAAAATGGAGAAGGAATGAGGAGGACATGAGAAAGAAGAAGAACCTAGGGGCAGAGGAAGACAAGGAAGAAGACAAGGAAGAAAAAGACGGAGAAGACAAAAAAGAGGAATAAGAAGGCAAACGAGGAGAAGCAGCAGATTAAGGAGTACAGGAAGAGGAATAAGAATAAGAAGAAGAAAGAATATGAAAAAGAAGAAGAAAAGGACAAAGAAAACGGACAAAAGGAAGAGACAGACGAACACGCAGAAGGATAAAAGTTTATATTGTCCACTGAACTTTTGTTCATCCAAGTGGACATTTTATGGGGCAATAAACCTATAAAAAATGGCTGCCACCCATAATACCAACGCAGACATTAAAATAAAAACATAGGAAGAAGGATCGGAAAAGAAAAGAAACATTTGAACGGAAGAAAAAATATAATAAAACAATTATTATACCTATGCCTTGACCCATATGGGGGACTTTTTTCTTCTTCTTCTTCTTCTTCTTCTTCTACTCCAACTCGAGATTCATCCACTTTCGTGGACTTTTTGCCTTTGTGAAAGGGCTTCTTGAAGACCTACAACTTGTTTCTTTCTATTTTTATGAGTTTTGATAGAAGGAACTGTAACAACGGAGGTCATAAGTCAGATGGACCATAAGTCCATCTGCTGAATAAAATTCGGAATCGAACTTTCTACCTCTACCTCAATAGACTGGCACTATAAGAGGAAGTAAAAAAGATCATGTATTTTTATTTTTTTATTTTTTTGAGAAAAGGGAAAAAATGAGATTTTTTCGAAGTCCAACAAGTTTCCAAAGTTTTCGTCTAGGAGAGGGAATTTTTCTGGAATAAATTTGGGAAAGGACAGACCCCTGGGGACTGCTAGTACCCGAGGCTATGGTTTACGTTGCTTATGGAGGTTGTTGCCATTTTAAATTCGCTCCTTGTGACCATCCACTTTAGAGCTATAGGGGTGAAATTTTGTAAACCTCAGTTAGGATTCGAACCGATGAGATTTTTAACACTCCTATTATTCGAGGTGTTTTATTGTGTGCGGAGATTATTTGAGGAGCTTTTTAGGAATTATTGTGGTGGAGATGTTTGGAAAAGAGGTTCTTAGGGTTTGGGAAGGCAGAAAGGGAGATACAGTAGAACCTCGATTATTTCAACTCTCTAATATTTCAACCCCAAAATCAGTTCTATTTTTTTAAAGTGTTCAAACTAACGAGACTAATGACAAAATGTCGATAAGGCATGATTTTTGTTTGTTTCTTAGTTTGTTTTCAAAATTTGTTCAATTTCAATGGGGTATTTATTAACCATTTTGTTCTTTTGTATCTAAATTTTGCCCCTTTGTCATTGTTTTATACGGAATTTCAATTATTTCAACTTTCGATTGTTTCAACTACCCTCCGTCCCAATTAGTTACAATAATCGAGGTTCTACTGTATTTGGAAAGGAAGAGTGGTGTTTGGAAGGTGTTTAAGATTTAGGAAGGATGGAGGTGTGGAGGTGTTTAGAAAGACATCATAAAGCTCATCCTTTGCGTATCTTAAGTTGTCTCCCGACATCAAGAAGACACCTCCTTAATCTTCCCCTCCACTATCCTCTTCCACCTTCTCCTCTCCCTCTTCTTCTTTCCCTGGATATTGTCAGCTATATTTAAGCTGTAAGCTAGCTTATCTGGGAAATATATATCCTGATATATTGAATTATTAGGTACCTAAATACCTGCCTACTATGAGACACACGAAATTGTGAAGAGGCTCTCCAACACCCAACTTCACCGCAAATAAAGAAATTGAGTGATTCAAAGTTTCGAGTTTTTTCTCTATCAACCTGTGAACTTTGACCGTTTCCGTACATAAATATATGTGGGGTCTGGATTTTATTTAGTTTCAACAAGGCATGAACTATGCCGGTTTGGAGATCATTACCCTCTAATAGGTACCTTTCACAATCATTAGTACCTAATGTCATTATTTTCAAGCTTAGGTAATGATGATGAAAAATCAGAAAATCCGGAATTCCATCATTAGTAATGACATTACTACATTACTAATGATCATGTAAGGTACCTCAGGTTGGTAGATTTCACGGGTAAATTTTGATACAACAATTTGGACTTTTATCAAACTTACTCAAGCTCTTCAATTAGGGACAAAATTCGTCCCCAAATAAGGGGGGCAACAATTTTCTTCTCATTTTCTTCGGATGGTTTCAGATCCCTTAAGTGCGGCCGGGATTAGGCTAAACCGAATTAGACTGCGATAAGACACTCGAAATTCCAAATGAGAACAAAATAAAGTCTCATTTTATTTTCTCCTCCTCCTCTTCCTCTTTTTCCCCTCATTTTCCCTCCCACCCCTTCTGTCTTCCCCTACTTCTGATTCCTTATTCTCCCCCCCTCCTCCTCCTTTCTCCCGACCAGCCCCCTCTTCCTGTCATACAGATAATTTGAAGCAAGAGCTGTGCACGCCAAATTGCATTAATCAAACTCGAAAGGCATATTTTTTTTATATTTTCAGACGACAAAAAGAGTATTTGTCTAAAGTAAATTTCCTTAAATACTTCAAGCAGAGGCACATTAGCTTTCAGGCTGAAGTGTTTCGCAACGTCTCTCTGTTTTTTTATATCATCACTGTGTCTGATGAAACGTTGCGTGTTGAGTCCCAACGGAACACCGGACTTATCGGTGAATCCGTTGGATTTAAAATCGTAGATATAAACTAGGCTTGGATTCGTAGATATAAACCATCTATCTACCTATCTTCTATTATATTTAGGTGGTGCTCGTCAACATCTTGGTTATATGCACCACGCTCAGTGGTATAGTTTTTAGCACGGCGGACTCTGGAGCTGGACATCTATCTACCTATCTTCTGTTATATTTAGGTGGTGCTCGTCAACATCTTGGTTATATGCACCACGCTCAGTGGTATAGTTTTTAGCACGGCGGACTCTGGAGCTGGAGGTTGGTGGTTCGAGTCCAAGTCACGTCGCGTCGCGTCACAGTCGAGTGGTTACCAACTTGAACAGGCGACCGAACGACCCATTTGGACATCATATTCATTACAAATTTGCACCAGTAAATGGTTTCTTCAAATTAAATAAAATTGATCTTAAGGGCAAGGTAATACCTAGGTAATTTCCAGTTCGAGACCCTTGCAAATGATGGAGTGTGCCCGAAGGCATGTGATGTGTTCCAATCCGCTCGACCCCCAGTCTGATGAGAAAATAGCCCCTTAGAAAAAGGCAATTGGGCCTAAAAGAAAGCACATACAGAACGATTTACCAACATCGAAGAGACGCGAGTACAATGAAGAAAGCTTTTAAATTGCAATTTGAATGTTAAAGTGCCCCCGCCCAACCTCTAGCGAGTTTTAACGCCTCTTCTCTTGTCTAATTAGACTCACAAATGAAGTTCCGAGCCTTAGTTTGAGCCTCCAGTCAACTTTGCCGTCAATAATGATGAAATGTGCTGATGGAATAGGATTTTTTTTTTACCTTATGTCATCAAGTCATCATCAGTGAACATCAATGACTCTGGTCTTGAGTAATACACTAATACATCAATTAGGTAGCCAGCCTAATTAGCTTGGAGGGTAGCGTGTCGGCCTTGTAAGCGCTAGGTCGCGGGTTCGAGTCCCACCTAAACAGTCTGGCTTTCTCCTATCCTGTCTTCCTTCTCTATTCGCTTTCGGGACGATAACACCTATGTTATTACAGGTTCCTCTATCAAACGTCTTATGAAAAAAAAAGGTATTTATACTTGCGATTGTTTTCTATGTACTAGTCAATAAAGAAAAATTACTTTTGTAAGTTCCTAGGTGGTGTAGGAAAAATTACTTCATAGTAAATTTTATGTAGGTTGGTAAGTACCGGATACCTATCACACTGTTCATACTCGAGTGGTTCCTGTTTTATTTATGTCTCCAAATTCTGCCCCCACCCTGTAGTTACTTATTGAACAGAGCTTTCCAATCTCAAGTTCGGTTACGCCGTACTTTCTGCCAAAATTCTGCCAATATTGTTTTGATTTATTTTCGCCGTTGGCTCTCTGATGTTTTATTACAGCCACAGAGTCTTGCCAAGCAATTTTTGAGAAAACTTTCTGGTTTGAATTAAATTGAGTCTCAGAAAAAAATCGAGGGGATTTTTTTAGTGTTTTTTCCCCCCCATAAGTTATTAACAAACTGTTGGTAAGTATTTATCTACATACAATATTTTCCTCTCGTTTATTTGAGAATTGGACCGCATGATAATTCAGCTCTAAAGGTTACGAGGTAGAGGACACCTCCGGTCTCCGCTTCGGAGCGCCTGCGTTAACTCAGATTTTATCCTAAAGAGATAAGATTGGTTCTCGGAACGGCTTTCTTTCTCCTATCCTGTCTTCCTTCTCTCTTCGCTTTCGGAACGATATGACCTTGGCAGTTACATCTATCAATGGGATAAGTGGTAGAGAACGCCACCTTCTTGCTTTATAATCATAAAGAGAACAAACTATGACACCTTACCCTCTCAACATTTCTCGAGGACAATCAAGTTTTTGACACTCCGGGAGAAAGTTTTCTCCAAAATGTTCTCTCCGTCTGGCATTGTATTGGAGAAACACTTGAGAAACATCACGTGTCAAGCCGAGCTTTCGGTGGAACAGTAGAAAGTTTTAATAGGATAAGAAGTGTACTTAACAGCAGTTTGCCGAACTATGGTAGTTTTCACCCTTTGCTGAACGGTGTGAACACGGACAGCATTCAGACAAGTTTTTTTTTTTTTTTTTTTTTTTGGGGTTTTTTGGGGGGGGGGAAATTTTTGGGGGGGGAAAAACGAAAGG
>NW_007379510.1:29479-30357 GCF_000475195.1 Diaphorina citri
GGGTGTGAACCAGGCCGGCTTTCAGACAATTTTTTTTTTTTTTTTTTTTTTTTTGAGGTTTGATAGTGTGGAGCTAAGTTTGTGGAGGATGAAAACTGAAGGATTGGATTAAAAGGTTGGATAGAGGGAACTGTAACTGCTACCTGTCGTCCCAAAAGAGAAGAGAGAAGGAAGACGGGATAGGAGAAAGATAGCCGTTCCGAGAACAAACCTTATCCCTTCAAGCAAAATCCGCCCCGGGCGGAAATCGAACCCGCTACCTAGCTTACATACCCATTGCCCAGGGTGGCCCAAAGTGTTAAGGGACAGAAAGTGAGAGGACAAGAAGAGAAGAAGGAGAAAAAATCTGTACGAGAAAGTTTTCAGACATTTGAAAAACGTAAGAGAGAGAGAGAGAGAGAGCGAGAGAGAGAGAGAGGAAGAGAAAAGGATGGAGGGAGGAAGAGAGGGAGAGAGAGGAGAAATGTGTGTTGCTGCTGGCCTTTAGCCAAAATAATAAAAGAAAGAGAAGGAATCTCAAGAAAAAAAGCGTGGGGAGAAAGAAAGAGAGAGAGCGAGAGAGAGAGGGATAGAGAGAGAGATAGAGAAAGAGAGAGAGAGAGAGAGAGAGAGAGAAGGAAATGAGAAAGAGAAAGAGAGCGAGAGATAGAGAGAACCTGAAGGATGTCCCCTCAATATTAATGGGGGAGAAAGTCATAAGTTTTGCCAACATTGAGAAAAGGGAGAGAGATAGAGATTGGAAATGAAGGTAGATAGAGAGAGAAGGAATGGAGGGAGAGAAAGAGAGTGAGATAGGGGATGAAGGTAGATAGATAGAGAGAGAGAGAGAGAGAGAGAGAGAGAGAGAGAGAGAGAGAGAGAGAGAGAGAGAGGGGGGG
>NW_007379510.1:30619-33485 GCF_000475195.1 Diaphorina citri
CCGCCGATTAAAATTTGAGCCAGAAGCGGTAGGTTATGATCTATTCCGCGCCGATAGAGAGAAAAAAAAGTGTATAGTTCATATTCCCGATTAACAAAAAATGGAAAAAAAAAAAAAAAAAAAACATATTTTCATTCAAAAAGTAAAAAAAAATGAATCAATTCTTATTTAAAAGAACTCATAGCCTATTAAAAAAGACGATTCGTTTAAATATTAAAGTTTTGATGAAGCAGTGCATTTGTTTGCTACACGATCGCGCCACTTTTTTTCACCCAGACTTCAACTCACTGTTTTGTAATACTTTACCATATAACTATCATAAATTAAAAGTTCTTTTACCGTCGTTCACTAGTCACAAAATTTAATTGATGCCATGATTACCAGATGTAAACTTCAAAACTTAACTATTCGAAATCAAGGTTTGTTCATAATTAATATCTTTGTTAATGAGGGGGGAATTGACATACTCTTAATTTTCTACCTGTACACACAAGATCGGGGGAATAGAACATCCAGTCCATGGCTACCCAAATATTTCATCGGGGGAATAGAACACCGGAAATAGAAACAAATCAAAAATTCGGGGGAATCGACAAACGCCCTTCCATACTGTAGCAGCCTCTGCTATAAATAATATGTATTAAAACCGAAATACCTTCCTACTATGAGACACACGAAATTGTGAAGAGGCTCTCCAACACCCAACTTCACCACAAATAAAGAAATTGAGCGATTCAAAGTTTCGAGTTTTTTCTCTATCAACCTGTGAACTGTGACCATTTTCGTACATAAATATATGTGGGGTCTGGATTTTATTTAGTTTCAACAAGGCATGAACTATGCTGGATTGGGGATCATTACCCTCTAATAGGTACCTTTCACAATCATTAGTAATGTCATTATTTTCAAGCTTAGGTAATGATGATGAAAAATCAGAAAATCCGGAATTCCATCATTAGTAATGACATTACTAATGATCATGTAAGGTACCTATGAGGTGGGTAGATTTCACGGGTAAATTTTGATAGGTACACCAATATGGACTTTTACCAAACTTACTCAAGCTCTTCAATTAGGGACAAAATTCGTCCCCAAATAAGGGGGGCAACAATTTTCTTCTCATTTTCTTCGGATGGTTTCAGATCCCTTAAGTGCGGCCGGGATTAGGCTAAATCAAATTAGACTGCGATAAGACACTCGAAATTCCAAAATGAGAACAATAAAGTCTCATTTTATTTTTTTCTCCTCCTCCTCCTCTTCCTCTTTTTCCCCTCATTTTCCCTCACACCCCTTCTGTCTTCCCCTACTCCTGATTCCTTATTCTCTCCCCCCCCTCCCCCTTTCTCCCGGCCAGCTTTCCTTCTCCCCCTCCAAATTAGCCTTATTTTCTACACTCTAAAAAAGCTGAGAATTCCAGCGAAATTATACCAGACAGATAAGTTTTTTATTTTTTTTTATTTTTTTTTTTGCTCTTGGTTTTTCTTCTAAGCCACTGCAGTGAAGATTTGCTCATGCAGAAAATTGTCTCCCCTGTGCTGTGTATTGTTATCAGTATGGGAGAAAACCGCCTACCATGAGACGTGAAAAGTGACACGTCCTAGGACGCAAGAATTGATGCAGTTTGCCCCTGGCGGATACTGAACTCGCGACCTAGCGCTTACAATGCTTACATGGTAGATGCGCTTCCCTCCAATAGCTAACTAGGCTGATTAATGTAGCATTGAAAATATGAAAATACATACCACTATTCAATAATATCCCTAGGTTGCGGGTTCGATTAACGCCCGGGGCGGATTTTATCCTGATGGGATAATGTTCGTTCTCGGAACGGCTGGCTTTCTCCTATCCTGTCTTCCTTCTCTCTTCGATTTCGGGACGATAAGACCATAGCAGTTACAGTTCCCCCTGTCAAACTCTTCGATTTCGGGAGGGTAAGACCATAGCAGTTACAGTTCCCTCTGTCAAACCTCTTAAAAAAAAAAAAAAAAAACCTCTTAAAAGACTAATATCCTGTTTCTCAGTTTAATTAAATAATACTAAAAAATGAATAATATTAATACCTACTTCTTCAGTTTTCATCCTCCACAAACGTAGCTCCACACAAGTAAAAGCAATGGAAACGTGCACTTTACTTGTAACTAGATACCTACGTATTTATGTACTCGTACTTCAAGGTATTAATTTGAATGAAAATTTGTTTTTGACTTCGAGGAAAAATAATGAAAATGTTGAATTAAAAATCTAAAATAACTAATGCATTATTTATTACGATTTCCCAACATCGAAGAGACGCGAGTACAATGAAGAAAGCTTTTAAATTGCAATTTGAATGTTAAAGTGCCCCCGCCCAGCCTCTAGCGAGTTTTAACGCCTCTTCTCTTGTCTAATTAGACTCACAAATGAAGTTCCGAGCCTGAGTTTGAGCCTCCAGTTAGGGTTGGGACATCGACATCGATGTTTTGAAAACATCGATACATCGGAACAAAAACATCGATGTCAACATCGATGTTTTTGATTACGATACATCGGATACTCGATATATCGAAGTTTAAAAACATCGATGTATCGAACATCGATGTTTTCGTCTCGATGTCCCAACCCTATCCTGAGGTACGGGAATTATTGAGAGAATTGGTCAAAAATAATAGAGTCCTAACTTTGCCCGAATTCAATCCTTCTCTGGACAATGTTGATGCAAAAGCCTGGCTTCAAACAGCAGACGTTTGTTTTTCTGAAAACCCTAGGTTTGGGAGTGATCTTATTCTAACACTGGGCCAAGCATTAAAAGGACCAGCAGCACAATGGCTTACGGAAGTGTCTACTCCGAACATCACCTGGGAAGAATTCAAAATTTTATTTAGTACAG
>NW_007379510.1:34980-41048 GCF_000475195.1 Diaphorina citri
GTGTTTTTTTTTTTTTTTTTTTTTTTTTTGCCGAGAGAGTAGAAACAAAGTACAAGGTTAGTGCTTTATTTAGACTGTCGAGGTAGGACAGGTAGGTAGTTCCTTTATTTCAAGAGGCCGTTTATTTCAAGAGAATTGATAGAGGGAACTGTAACTGCTAAGGCCCTGTCGTCCCAAAAGAGAAGAGAGAAGGAAGACGGGATAGGAGAAAGATAGCCGTTCCGAGAGCAAACCCTATCCCTTCGGGCAAAATCCGCCCCGGGCGGGAATCGAACCCCATGACTAGGATTATTGGGGATTCTTCGATACATATACATTATACATACTCGATTTTCGCCTCTATTTAATTAGAACACTGGGCCCTGGTAAGTCGGATAACTTACCACAGTAAGTACCTACCTACCTAATGTAAGTATCTAGGTACATACATACCCATTGCCCAGGGTGGCCCAAAGTGTTAAGGGACAGAAAGTGAGAGGACAAGAAGAGAAAAAGGAGAAAAAATCTGTACGGGAAAGTTTTCAGACATTTGAAAAACGTAAGAGAGAGAGAGACAGAGAAAGAGAGAGAGAGGGAGAGCGAGAGAGACTGAGAGAAAGAGAGAGAGCGAAAGAGAGAGGGAGAGAGGAGAATGAGAGAGGGGGGAGGGAGGGAGAGAAAGATAGAGAGAGAGAAAAGGACGGAGGAAGGAAGAGAGGGAGAGAGAGGAGAAATGTGTGTTGCTGCTGGCCTTTAGCCAAAATAATAAAAGAAAGAGAAGGAATCTCAAGAAAAAAAGCGTGGGGAGAAAGAAAGAGAGAGAGCGAGAGAGAGAGGGATAGAGAGAGAGATAGAGAAAGAGAGAGAGAGAGAGAGAGAGAGAGAAGGAAATGAGAAAGAGAAAGAGAGCGAGAGATAGAGAGAACCTGAAGGATGTCCCCTCAATATTAATGGGGGAGAAAGTCATAAGTTTTGCCAACATTGAGAAAAGGGAGAGAGATAGAGATTGGAAATGAAGGTAGATAGAGAGAGAAGGAATGGAGGGAGAGAAAGAGAGTGAGATAGGGGATGAAGGTAGATAGATAGAGAGAGAGAGAGAGAGAGAGAGAGAGAGAGAGAGAGAGAGAGAGAGAGAGAGAGAGGGGGGGGAGAAGATTCATTTGTATCGATGGGAAGGCAAAAGTTAAGGACAACTTTTTTCTCGAGCTTGCTAAGTTCAAGTTGCTTTTCCTGTACATTCCTTCTTTAACACGTCTTGGTATCTCTTTTAAGATTTGGGGTAGAAACCTGTTGGAATATCTGGTTTATTTCATCATGTTCCATACGGACAGCATTCAATTCCCCCGATTTCATACCGATTCCCCCGATTGCAAAATTTGAAGCCAGAAGGGTAGGTATGATTCTATTCCCCCGATAGAAAAAAAAAAGGTATACTTCTATTCCCCCGATTAACAAAAAATGAAAAACATATTTTCATTCAAAAAGTAAAAAGAAAATAATCAATTTATTTAAAAGAATCATACCTATTTAAAAAAGACATTCGTTTAATAATTAAAGTTTTGATGAATGCAGTGCATTTTTTCACTACACATCGCCACTTTTTTTCACCAGACTTCAACTCACTGTTTTTGTAATACTTACATATAACTATCATAAATTAAAAGTTCTTTACCGCGTTCACTAGTCACAAATTTAATTGATGCCATGATTACCAGATGAACTTCAAAACATTACTATTCGAAATCAAGGTTTTTCATAATTAATATCTTGTTATGAGGGGGAATTGACATACTCTAATTTTCTACCTGTACACACAAGATCGGGGGAATAGAACATCCAGTCCATGGCTACCCAAATATTTCATCGGGGGAATAGAACACCGGAAATAGAAACAAATCAAAAATTCGGGGGAATCGACAAACGCCCGGCTTGACAGGGCTGGTTTTGTCTTAGTTTTACGTATATATTCACACGCGTTCCTCAATGACACCAAAAAGTCGCTTTTTTGGCCAAACGGTTTGTCATATTGACAAACGGAAAAAAACAATGGATACTACCTTCTTGAGGCACTTCTAGAATCGCAACTTTCTGTGATATTCCAATAAAAAATTATCCCAGAAAAATAGGGATTGTAGAGAAGAAATAGAAAAAGCAGTCATGCAAATGAAGAATCATAAAGCACCAGGACAGGATACTATAACAACGGAAATGATTAAAGCAGGAGACCAAACCGCCTTTACCAAACTTACTCAAGCTCTTCAATTAGGGACAAAATTCGTCCCCAAATGAGGGGGGCAACAATTTTCTTCTCATTTTCTTCGGATGGTTTCAGATCCCTTAAGTGCGGCCGGGATTAGGCTAAATCAAATTAGACTGCGATAAGACACTCGAAATTCCAAAATGAGAACAATAAAGTCTCATTTTATTTTTTTCTCCTCTTCCTCTTTTTCCCCTCATTTCCCCTCCCACCCCTTCTGTCTTCCCCTACTCCTGATTCCTTATTCTCTCCCGCCCTCCTCCTTTCTCCCGGCCAGCTCTCCTTCTCCCCCTCTAAATTAGCCTTATTTTCTACACTCTAAAAAAGCTGAGAATTCCAGCGAAATTATACCAGACAGATAAGTTTTTTTTTTGCTCTTGGTTTTTCTTCTAAGCCACTGCAGTGAAGATTTGCTCATGCAGAAAATTGTCTCCCCTGTGCTGAGTATTGTTATCAGTATGGGAGAAAAGCGCCTACCATGAGACGTGAAAAGTGACACGTCCTAGGACGCAAGAATTGATGCAGTTTGTCCCTGGCGGATACTGAACTCGCGACCTAGCGCTTACATGGTAGATGCGCTTCCCTCCAAAAGCTAACTAGGCTGATTAATGTAGCATTGAAAAAATACATAGGTACCACTATTCAATAATATCCCTAGGTTGCGGGTTCGATTAACGCCCGGGGCGGATTTTATACTAAACAGGTAAGGTTCGTTCTCCGCAAGGCTGGCTTTTTCTTCTATCTCATCTTCCTTCTCTCTTCGATTTCTGGACGATAAGACCTTAGCAGTTACAGTTGAAACCCTCTATCAAACCTCTTGCTGCCAGCCTAGTTAGCTTAGTTGGTAGTGCGTCTGCCTTGTAAGCGCTAGGCCGCGGGTTCGATTCCCCGCCCGGGGCGGATTTTATCCTGCTGGGATAATGTTCGTTCTCGGAACGGCTGACTTTCTCCTATCCTGTTTTCCTTCTCTCTTCGATTTCGGGACGATAAGACCTTAGCAGTTACAGTTGAAACCCTCTATCAAACCTCTTAAAAAACTAATATCCTGTTTCTCAGGTTAATTAAATAATACTAAAAAAAAATGAATGATATTAATACCTACTTCTTCAGTTTTCATCCTCCACAAACGTAGCCCCACACAAGTAAGTAAAAGCAATGGAAACGTGCACTTTACTTGTAACTAGATACCTACGTATTTATGTACTCGTACTTATAGGTAGGTATTAAGTAATTTGAATGAAAATTTGTTTTTGACTTCGAGGAAAAATAATGAAAATGTTGAATTAAAAATCTAAAATAACTAATGCATTATTTATCCTAATAGTGATTCAAATGTGTTTGAGTGTTAACAAATAAAATGGGGAAATTGTCTTTGAAAATGATTTCACTAAAATTAAAATAATAAACATCAACCACTTTGATCGATCATTTCTCTCTCTCTCACTCACCCCCCCTCACTCACTTACTCACCCCCTCTCTCACTCACTCACTCATTCACCCACTCACTCTCTCTCTCTCTTTCACCAAAACATTAGATGCTGAATATTTGGTTAAAAATACCAAAAACAAAAAAAGTATGACTAAAATAAATTAAGAAAAAAATCATACGTTTTAAAGGGAAAAAAGCTCCTATCATTTTTTTATTGAAGAAGTCCTTCGCAGCTATTTTTCACTCCTCTACAAAGCCAATCAGTCTTTCTTCAGTCCTCACATTCATTGGGGCGTTTTACAAATATCTGACTATCTGGCAACCCAATGTACCCTAACAAAGTACCTACCTTCAAAGTGTCTATCTTCTGGCCGGGTCCACAGGGCATAATTTATTGTGGACCCTGACAATAAATAGCCTACTCAATTAATTTCATCCTGATGTTTTCCTTAACAGACATTTAAGGAAAAAGTAGAAAGGGTAGATACATATTGTATACTTCTCCTTTTTTTTTTTTTTTTTTTTTTTTTTTTTTTTTTTATGGTGTTAGTATACAATGTTACTTACGACGAAAATATGCTGTATTGACTAATGGTCCCAAGCGTCTAAATAAACCATTACTTTACTATGCAGAATCGTCGGAAGGAAATAAAACTAGACTTGCCAATCAAAGGTTCCCAAGTTCCATTCCCAGTTTGAAAAAAAAAGCCTTACTGAGTGGGTTTTACAACAGTGAGCTTGTGTATCAGATTTTCCTAATTTATACCCCACAGAAGTTTATTCAAGTCACTTTTGAAATTTGATTTTCAACCTTTTTATTTAAAATTGTTTACGCAGACTCTCCAAACTGCCCTTATGCTCACAGCAAACACCCATGAATGCTGCACACTTAATAAATTGTCCTGCCGTGGAAGCTAGCAGTGATATTGTAGGAAAATATTGGGACGCGCGTAGGAAAATGGCCTAATAGCTAATTCCTTTGCATTTGTAAACAACATTTATTTACTTTTTCTTTCAATGGGTTTAATGAAATACCCCTACCCACTCTAGATGAACTCAGGGGTTTAGCAATGGTGTCTTACCTCATAGACCGCCAGATCGATGCCCGCGTACGGAATAATTCCGAGCAGATTAGGAACATAGCCTCGGTAGAAACTCTTCCAGCCTTCCCTGGCCGAGATTTTCTTGGCCGCGTCTAAAATACTAGAGTACTCGCCCGTTTTCCTTAAAGCTAGTCGCGTTTTTAAAACCTGGGGGAGAGAAGAGACAAAGGATAAGTGTTGGTGTTATATTTTGACAATTTTAGACTGTCAAGGTGGACAGGTAGTCCCATTATTTCAAGAGGTTTGATAAAGGGAACTGTAACAACGGAGGTCTTATCGTCCCAAAAGCGAAGAGAGAAGAATGACAGTATAGGAGAAAACCAGCCGTTCCGAGAACGAACCTGATCTGTTTAGGATAAAATCCGCCCTGGGCGGAAATCGAAACCGCAACCTAGCGCTTACAAGGCAGACGAAAAAATCTGTCCCAAATTGTATTCCCCCTCCAATTAATGATGATTTTTTTTTTTTTTTTTTTTTTTTGTAAAAAGACTCTCATCATCTCGAAAACTAAACAATGAAACTTTCTTCCCATTTTCTTCCTCTCAGTCAAAAACCCAACTTAAGATACTCGTAAGTAAGAATTTCCAAGTTTCATCGAAATCCAGCCAGATTACCCATCCTGACTCCAGTTTCCCCCCGGTTCTCGGTAAATAGTTTGAATAAGTTGGTAGAATATAAATAAAATCCTCGGATTTAAGATTTATTCGAGGGAATTTAAAATAGAAAATAGATAAATCTGTGAGAAGCTGACGGAAAATGCTGCTTTCACTTTGCTTTCCCCAAAAAGAAATTAGACATTTAGCTTGCCGAGTGGGTATGGTACCACACTAGACACTAGGCTTGCACGCCGGATGTCTCGGCGTGCAAGCGGCTCTGTGCTTGGAGTTCGGGGTGCACTCAGCCTTGTAAGGACAATTGGCTAGCTACTTTCATCGTGTAGCGACCACTGGCAGCAGTAGGTACCATTGTAAAAAGATTGATGACGAATGAGAAATAATAGTAATCCTGTGGTACCCACAAACTTGTAAAAAAAGCTTCCTGCTTTACACGAACAATTCATGATTTGGTGATTGTTCATTTTATTAGTTATCTATATCTCTTTTACAACACAACTCCATTGTGCATCGCTCCCAAAACCACCCGTAGAGGAAGCACCCGGTTGTCACAGTGGTGGAAAGACGGCATTTCCAATCTAGAAGACATTTCCCAAAACGTCCCAAAGGGGCCGAAAAAAAGATTTCAACTTTTGCCCTTTTAATCACGTCTCAGTGGAGAACTCCATTTTCTAGTCCGCTGGCCA
>NW_007379510.1:41338-49576 GCF_000475195.1 Diaphorina citri
GTCTGTCAGTCAGTCTGTCTGTCTGTCTGTCTGTCTGTTCCCATAGAAGGACTTATCCAAACCTGGTCGACCTATATATCAAATTAAAGGTCTTTTTACCAGGATTACGAAAATGGTGGTGCAAATTTTGTCCAGAAAACCTTAAAGCCAAAAAACCAAAAAAACTGGTTTTTGGAGGATTTTTTCACATTTTCTTACATAAATGAGCTCTGATCTCGAAATTTGTCGCGACGACCTGTGAACTCAAAGCGAGAAAGTTTTAGATAACACTTCAGTCGATCATTTAAGACCGGTTTTAGCGTCATCTATGTTAAGCTACGCCGAGCAAGGCCAATAAATGGATGGGTGACTTGAACATTATATTGGGAATAAAGGGAGAACGGGCTCTAGTCTTGATTTTAAATCATTACATAAAAGTAAAACCAAAAAATCAAATCAAGAATAATAATAAACTGAATATTAAATAAAATAGGTAGGTATATAAATATTGATTTTCCTTAACCAAGATCGAAAAATTCCCGGAGGGACGGGCCCCGCTTGTTTATACTACTCTTCCTCTCAGCCTTCAATGTGGTTTTTTTCGAGTCCCTCTCATAATATTTGAGGGATCCATGGGCTGAAAGGATGAGGACGAAAAATTCGACATGTTCATAAAAAGACGCGTCCGCCTTGATACTACTCTTCCTCTCAGCCTTCAATGTGGTTTTTTTCGTGTCCCTCTCATAATATTTGAGGGATCCATGGGCTGAAAGGATGAGGACGAAAAATTCGACATGTTTATAAAAAGACGCGTCCGCCTTGTAAGCACTAGGTTGCGGGTTCGATTCCCGCCCAGGGCAAATTTTATCCTCTTTAGGATGAAATCCATTCCGGGCGGGTACCAGCGGCCTAGCGCTGTCAAGGACCATTTGACCGAATCGGGAAACCATATTTGTGACAAGCGTTCAGATTTCACACTTTCAGTTGTATTAATTCTATTTCTTAGCTCTGTAATCTATAATTTCCGTCAAAATTCAATAAAGGAGAAATTACAACTTCAAAGTTTTGCAAGATTCAAAAAACATAATGAGGATCGAAGACTTTTTATTTCGAATTTTCGCTAGAATAATATCGGGCGGGTACCAGCGGCCTAGCGCTGTCAAGGACTATTTGACCGAATCGGGAAACCATATTTGTGACAAGCGTTCAGATTTCACACTTTCAGTTGAATTAATTCTATTTCTTAGCTCTGTAATCTATAATTTCCGTCAAAATTCAATAAAAGAGAAATTACAACTTCAAAGTTTTGCAAGATTCAAAAAACATAATGAGGATCGAAGACTTTTTATTTCGAATTTTCGCTAGAATAATATAATAGAGAAAAGGGGGTATAATAGTGAATCAAATGTGTTTGAGTGTTAACAAATAAAATGGGGAAATTGTCTTTGAAAATGATTTTACTAAAATTAAAATAATAAACATCAACCACTTTGATCGATCATTTCTCTCTCTCTCACTCACTTACTCACGCCCTCTCTCACTCACTCACTCATTCACCCACTCACTCTTTCTCTCTCTTTCACCAAAACATTAGATGCTGAATATTTGCTTAAAAATACCAAAAACAAAAGTATGACTAAAATAAATTAAGAAAAAAATCATACGTTTTAAAATAAAAGGGAAAAAAGCTCCTAATAACTATCATTTTTTTATTGAAGAAGTCCTTCGCAACTATTTTTCACTCCTCTACAAAGCCAATCAGTCTTTCATCAGTCCTCACATTCATTGGGGCGTTTTACAAATATCTATCTGGCAACCCAATGTACCCTAACAAAGTACCTACCTTCAAAGGGTCTATCTCTACAAATTGATGATTAATTAATTGAGAGTTCAGCCTATGTATGAATTAACAAATCAACATGTTTCATTTCTGGCCGGGTCCACAGGGCATAATTTATTGTGGACCCTGACAATAAATAGCCTACTCAATGAATTTCATTCTGATGTTTTCCTTAAGAGACATTTAAGGAAAAAGTAGAAATGGTAGATACATATTGTATACTTCTCCATTTTTTTTTTTTTTTTTAATAAATTTTTTTGAGTCCAATCTTCACTGTAACCGCTAAGGTTTTTAGTGACCGAAGTTTTACGCTCCATTTAAGCCTGGAAAAGTGGGGCCAGCACGGGATTGTCCAGATGGTCACCCACCGATTGTCCAGATGGTCACCCACCTTAACTTCAGTGATCTATTGGAAACTGCTGCATTGAACGTGTTTTAGGTACTGGCTCAGTAAAATAAAAGAGCTGAAATGAAATTTATTAGAAATACAGCTCTTTCATTTTACTGAACCAGCGGCGCGCGGCTTTAGCATTTTGAATGCACCAGTTCTTAAAATGAAAAAACTTGTGACTTACTGCATGGCAAGCAAAGGTCCCTTTTGGAAACTGAAATGGCGAACATTAGGAGACTACACATTAGACGGACCAAACTGTACCGGACTATACTCAAGATCAAAATTTGGGTCCGCCGGACTAGTGTGTAGGGTAAAATTTGATCCTGGTCCGTCTATTGTGTAGTCTTTACAAGATGCGTTTGTTCCATTACCTTGGGCTTGTAACCTCGTCCTGACCAGGGCTAGAGGGTAACTGCACACTTGACCACATGTACTGGAGGCTGTGCCGCACGCTAGGAGTAACAGCACACTGGGCGCCTCATTGTCGTCATCGTGCTTCCTGAAGTAACTGTTCTTCAGAGTCTGGAGGGGGAACAAGAAAGTTATGGTGTTAGTTTTATGAAAAGAAATGCTATACAGGTTTAGAATAATAGATGCAGTCTGAAAAAATCTGGAACGATCTGGAATAACAGTCTATTTAGTTCTAATCGAGAACAGGACAAACAAGATATGCTCTATTATTCAATAGGTTAATATGTTGATGTTGCACATGCTGGAGTCATTATCAAGTTACATTCCAAGAGACACACACATATATCACCCCCGTTTACAATTAACAATATAATATAAAACACTATTTCCTACGAGTTCTGAACTCTCCTATACAACGAACTTTTTGGAAATCACAGCTTGAAAATTAAGAGAAACCTAAATATTAAATTTCTACCACCATGATTACACAGACAAAAAAACAAACTACATAGAAAAAACAATATGTATGAAGGGGGTTTGATCACAGATTTATAAGAAACGGGGGTGAAATGTGTGTGTGAACTGATTGAAGAATGGCATACACTATGGAAATACATAGCAAAAGGGGTAAAGGGACTTATTAGTCCTATTCGAGCAGCATAAACAAGGTATATTCGATTGCTGATTACGCTATATCACGTTTGGTTTCAAAAGGGGACTTTCGGGAAAAGTGCATAATTAGGTACCACACCCCGGAAAAAACTACAAAATTATTCAAAAAGATGTTGTGTTATTGGGACAGTTGCCTAGATTTTATTTTTGGTTTTCACCTGATGGGTTAATTTTATTATATTTTTGATTTTCACCTAATAAGGTTATTTATTAAGTTAATTTTATTATTTTCAGAATATAATTTTTTCAACATTACCTGAGTACCTAGATAACTAGATATATCTCAGGCCAAAAATCTTTGAAAACTTAAAATAAGTAAAATACAATTGATCAAATGAAATATGAAAACATCCCAAAGTATTAGATTTCTTTTGAAGAAACAAGGAAGGGGAAAAGGCATAACGAGTAAAAGGGGCCTGGAGAAGAAATACGTTTGGGATGTGTTCAGTAAAAAGATTGAAATCAGGAAATATATTTAGCCATAATTTAAGAAATTATTATATACGATTTTAGGCATCCTTCAAATGTAAGGAACCAACGTTATTACATAAGGAGACACTTGGGGAATTCTATAAAGTCTCTCCACATCTCAAATTAGAACTAGAGAAACAAATCTTACATCTAAAATCAATCAAGAGAAGAAAACAAGACATCGAATAAATTGAAAAAAGAAAAACTATAAATACAACATGCATTTGGATCACAGCTTCTTTATAAAACATATTTGATAAACTCAAACATGTACCTAATATAAAAGTAATAAGTTAGAAAGTAAAAATATCCGCTAACTAGGTGAGAGAGAAAAAGATCGCTTTTGTTCGAAAAATGAGGTCAAATCTGGGCACTTTTCTACTTACTGCCTACTTGAAATTTTAACAGGCAATACTATCGGTCAGTTAGAAGGAGTAAGTTTTTCTTTCCAATATTGTGTTTGATTCCAGAATTGGCCGACCAAATTTTATGTGGCATTTAATCGTAGGTTTACAAGGTATTGTAGACCCTGATAGAATGAAATATAAGAGCACCAAAAAGTAAAAACACCATGAAGTACAAAATCACGGACAGTGTCATAAATAATAAAACTGAACAAAAACAATCTCTTTCGTCTCAGCTTCATATTACACAACTTACTTTAACTAGCAATTTATTCACCTAACATAGATGCAATGGTTTCATGAAATAACGTCACACCCGGTAATGTTGTTCAAAAACAATCTTCGGAGCTTTGAAAAAAAAAAAAAAAAAAAAAAAAAAATGAAAAAAAAAAAAAAAAAAAAAAAAAAAAAAAAAAAAAAAATGGCCACATTACAAGTCGGGCTAAAATAGTTATTGACACAGAATAATATTATAAAATAATGATTTATCAATAAAATCATTATTTTCATTAATAATTATTCAAGACTAATTATCTAATAATTATTTTAATAAGCTAAAGGAATGATGGAACCTTGTAATGTGGTCAGAGCTCCGCAGATGGCCCGGACCAGTTTAAATTTGGTTTAGGTTAAACTATTAGATTAAACAGTTCTATGTTTATTTTAAACTTCAGCCAATCAGACTGTTTAATTTAATGGTTTAACTGAAACCAAGTTTAAACCAAAATTTTAGTTCCGGGAGTCAATTACCGAATGTGGCAAATATATGTATGGCAGAGACAATATTCTCGACCCGGAGGTGCTGGGTTCGAGTTCCAGCCGGGGCAGGAATTTCTTAAATCGTTCTCCGGTAAGGCTAAGATGTAGAAAACTGACTTTTTTCTTTCATTGTTCTTTAATCTTCGATTTCTCCCGTTAGGCAAGGATGTAGAGAACTGACTTTTCTCCCCAATTTTGACTTTTTAAAAAAGTGGCTTTCTTCCATAAAAAGTCAGTTATCTACTGGATAAATAGCTATCCAAAAAGGAATTGCGCGAAATAGAGCAGAAATATTTAACTACCTATTTTCACTACTTAAAAATAGCAAGGAAAGAAAAATCTAATGGAGAATTAAATAGGCAGGACACTAGCACACGAGGAGGTCCCCAGCACTTCCGGAAAGGCCAGAGTAAGTCGCTGACACACGACACAAAATCGCATGGTTCGGACAAGGCGGAATACCGATTTTCCCGGCACTTCCGAAAAAGATAGCCAGAGTACATAAGTTGCTGACACAACGATACAAATCGCATGGTTCCGACAAGGCAGAATTTCGATTTTCCCGGCACGATTTCTTGAAATACGGTGGAGTTTGCCTTGAGCGAAAGGCAATTCGTGGGGTTCCAAAATCTCCAAAGCAGATGGCTGCATTTGAGTCGCGAGGGCTGAATTTGAGACTTGCAGGGGTTGCCTTCTGAGACAGCTCGCTGGGTAGTGAATTTGAGAGGGGTTGCCTCGAAAGACAAGTTCTGGTGTTGCTTTGAGTCCAAAACAACCCGTGGGGGTTCCATTGAGTCCAAGATGGATCGCTGGAGTGCTTGGATTCCAAGGCCGAATCTCCTAGAGACAGAAGGTTGCTGGGTTGTTGTGAATTTGAGACGGGCTGCCTTGAAAGACAAGTTCTGGCGATCCCTGGAGTCCAAAACAACCCGCGGGGGGTCAAAGATAGCCTGGGTTGCTTGAATTCCAAGGCCGAGCTGGATTACCATGATTCCAAGGCAATTTACGAATCTCTCGCTGACCGAAGCAAGCCGATGACACACGAAGGACCTCCCCTGACAGGCAGGGTGGTGATAGACGGTACGGGGGATGTCTCATCACGTCATGTTGACGCCTAGGGTCTGACGACATCGTTCATACACCACGTAGCTGATGGAGACGGCAGGAGCGACCTGGAAAACAAAATAAAACAATAAAAAAATTCATTCAAATAAAATATCGTCGTGTCGTTTAAATTTCACTACCACCGTATTTATTTTTTAATGAAAACTCTGTCCAGTGTTGAACTTTGTTCTATAGTATGACTATCGCGCTCTGTTTACTATTATTTATTTTTTCCTTCGAAATCTCAATATACCAACATATTCGGGAGAAAATGAGGGTTCCAAAAATACCAATAACTCCATTTCGCCAAAAATCGACTGACGCGGTAGTGAAGTTTGGACAACGACGTTTAAAATATTTTTATCTATACAGTTACCTATCGTTAAAAAGGTACCAAATTGTCGAGCTTTCGATACCACTCAGGGTATCATCGTCAAACAAGATATAACATCGGGGAGTTTGGTGGTTCGAGTCCAAGTCAAGTCATAAAATATTTTATGTCTACAGTATTGATGGGGGAGTGACATAGGTGACTATCATTTATAATAAAATTAACACTCCATTAAAATCCAACTTTTATTTTAAACAAGCAGACACACGGAATGCAACGAACGGTTGAAAAACGCAATCTTCACTTCATTCGGTGAATTACCTTGAGGAAGTTAGGCGTTATACCCCGATACAGTCCCGTGATTCCTTCAGTTTGAATGATGTGTCGAAGTAGAGAGGTCATAGTCAGCTCAGGAGCTCCGGGGACGTTTGTGAGAACTGAAAGTCGAAGAAAAAGATGACGTCAGAATATTATATCGAAAGATGAAATTTAACCTTTTTTTTACATTTTATTACTACTATACTAGTAATGGAAAAATATTGCAATAGGTCCATTTTTATTTTTATTTTATTTTATTATTATTTTTTTTTAAAGGTTTAACGTCACTATAACCGCTAAGGTTTCTAGTGACGGAAGTTTTACGCTCCATTCAAGCCTGGAAAAGTGGGGCCAGCACGGGATTGTCCAGATGGTCACCGACACGGATACTAATCACGCGCAACATTGCTTAACTTCAGTGATCTATTAGAAACTGCTGCATTGAACGTGCTATAGGTACTGGCTTGGTAAAATAAAAGAGCTGAAATTTATTAGAAATACAGCTCTTTTATTTTACTGAACCAGCGGCATGCGGCTTTAGCATTTTGAATGCACCCGTTCTTAAAATGGAAAAAAAAGCCAACATTGACTTGAAACATTAGGAGACTACACATTAGACGGACCAAACTGTACCGGACCATACTCAAGACCAAAATTTGGGTCCGCCGGACTAGTGTGTAAGGTAAAATTTGATCCTGGTCCGTCTATTGTGTAGTCTTTACAAGATGCGTTTGTTCCATTACCTTGGGCTTGTAACCTCGTCCTGACCAGGGCTAGAGGGTAACTGCACACTTGACCACATGTACTGGAGGCTGTGCCGCACGCTAGGAGTAACAGCACACTGGGCGCCTCATTGTCGTCATCGTGCTTCCTGAAGTAACTGTTCTTCAGAGTCTGGAGGGGGAACAAGAAAGTTGTGGTGTTAGTATACAATGTTACGATGAAAAGATGCTGTATTGACTAATGGTCCCAAGGGTCTAAATAAACCATTACTTTACTATGCAGAATCGTCGGAAGGAAATAAAACTAGACTTGCCAACCAAAGGTTCCCAAGTTCCATTCCCAGTTTGAAAAAAAAGCCTTACTGAGTGGGTTTTACAACAGTAAGCTTGTGTATCAGATTTTCCTAATTTATACCCCCACAGAAGTTTATTCAAGTCACTTTTGAAATTTGATTTTCAACTTTTTTATTTAAAATTGTTTACGCAGACTCTCCAAACTGCCCTTATGCTCACAGCAAACACCCATGAATGCTGCACACTTAATAAATTGTCTTGCCGTGGAAGCTAGCAGTGATATTGGGACGCGCGTAGGAAAATGGCCTAATAGCTAATTCCTCTGCATTTGTAAACAACAACATTTTTTTTTTCTTTCAATGGGTTTAATGAAATACCCCTTTAACCCACTCTAGATAAACTCAGGGGTTTAAAAATGGTTTCTTACCTCATAGACCGCCAGATCGATGCCAGCATACGGTATAATTCCGAGCAGATTAGGAACATAGCCTCGGTAGAAACTCTTCCAGCCTTCCCTGGCCGAGATTTTCTTGGCCGCG
>NW_007379511.1:0-1281 GCF_000475195.1 Diaphorina citri
ACCGGTAACACAACTCCATCTGGAAACGCACCTAATGGAACTAGCAGCCCAAACACCGACAATTATGGTAACCCTAACGGCAGTACACCTAGTGGAACTGGCATCACCACCCCAGGATCTGGCAGCTCACCAAACGGAACCGGCAACACTAGCCCAGGAACTGGCAGCCCAAACACCGACAACAGCTATGGTAACCCTAACGGCAGCACACCATCTGGATCTGGAAACACAACCCCAGGAAGCGGAAGCTCACCCAATAGCACCGGCAACACAACTCCATCTGGCCCAACTACTATCGGGGAATTCATCACTTCACCTCGTCCTGGAGATTCTCCATTGGGTAAGTTGTAATAATTTCTAGGAACAAATGAGTGTCATCCACAAAAATGTCTGAAGTGGAAGTTGTTGAAGGATGTCAAGTTAGGAGTGTTTCCAGCTTAACTCCAAGCCCACTCTGAGGCCTAGGAGTAGGGGCAAATCCCCCAAAGGATGGGTTAAGCTTGTACGAATCTAGGAGCGTTGGAAGACATTTTCAGTAGCATCGCAATGGTTTCGTTTGATACGAAATAATACAGAGGGTCGTTAGGTAAATCGGCTTTCAATAACTCATGTACTGTACATACTTTAGCACTGGAAGGGTGTCATGTTATTGGTTTCAAATGAAATCCAAAATTTCAAGATCTTGTGCAATTTTGGAGGTTTTTCCCCAACAGTACTCTCAACGCTTCGATTCATTTCTAAAGGATTCAATTGCTTTTCAGGAATTTTTCTCCAGCAGTACTTTTAACTTTCAACACTTAAGTTCTTTTCTAAAGGTCTGAATTGCTTTCCTCTCTTTCAGATGAAGCTGACCGCACCAAACTGTGCGGCGTGCCCAAGCCCGTGTGTCTGTGCAGTAAGGTCTCCGAACCCGATGACGCGTGCAAGTCCATCGCCAACGCTCTGGGCGCCACCAACCCGAAATGCTCCGAACTGCAGGTCTGTGAGGTGACGTACAAGGGCAAACAGGTGTCCATCAGCAACAACACCGTCAACGTGTCAGCGACACCAAAATGCTCTTGCGACACCAACGGACTGACCGCCTTCTGCAAATCACACTAAAATTCCTGGAAAACCCCAAATCGAAATTCTTGGAAACCCCAAATCGAACCTGGAATCCGAATCCCTTGAAAATCGTTTGGAAACCTCAATCAAAATTGAAAAATTAGAATTCCTAAATAATAAATACTCTAAATAGTAGTTGAAAGTGTAAATTGCTACGTGAAAATTTCGGAGGTGGAA
>NW_007379511.1:9488-43480 GCF_000475195.1 Diaphorina citri
ATCAAGGTAATCCACGCAAAGGTCTACCCTCAACACATGGCCATTGGTGAACCCACTCAGAAGGACCACTCCACACGAGCCTGCAAAGGTAAACCGTTCTCTACCCGTCTGGAATCTCTACAGCGCCCCAGACTTACTCGTGGTTGGCAACCCAACGTCATCACACCTGGTCATGGAACACCAGGTCCCCGACGACGAGTCACACGACGGACCCCGACATACCTAAGGCATAAACGATAGGACCTCGACCTCCGACCCCACGGAGTCTACGAACCGTGCCCACACAACAACGCCACTGCCTATGGTCTGTAAACCTCGCCTTACCTACGCTCATATCCAACAACAGAAGAATTTAGCAGCCCCTTCCCCAGCAGCCCAAACACCGACAATTATGGTAACCCTAACGGCAGTACACCTAGTGGAACTGGCATCACCACCCCAGGATCTGGCAGCTCACCAAACGGAACCGGCAACACTAGCCCAGGAACTGGCAGCCCAAACACCGACAGTTATGGTAGCCCTAGCGGGAACACACCAAGTGGAACCGGCATCACCACCCCAGGATCTGCCAGCTCACCAAGTGGTACCGGTAACACAACTCCATCCGGGAACGCACCTAATGTAACTGGCAGCCCAAATACCGACAACAGCTATGGTAACCCTAACGGCAGCACACCTTCTGGAACTGGCATCACCACCCCAGGATCTGGCAGCTCACCAAACGGAACCGGTAACACAACTCCATCTGGAAACGCACCTAATGGAACTAGCAGCCCAAACACCGACAATTATGGTAACCCTAACGGCAGTACACCTAGTGGAACTGGCATCACCACCCCAGGATCTGGCAGCTCACCAAACGGAACCGGTAACACAACTCCATCTGGAAACGCACCTAATGGAACTAGCAGCCCAAACACCGACAATTATGGTAACCCTAACGGCAGTACACCTAGTGGAACTGGCATCACCACCCCAGGATCTGGCAGCTCACCAAACGGAACCGGTAACACAACTCCATCTGGAAACGCACCTAATGGAACTAGCAGCCCAAACACCGACAATTATGGTAACCCTAACGGCAGTACACCTAGTGGAACTGGCATCACCACCCCAGGATCTGGCAGCTCACCAAACGGAACCGGTAACACAACTCCATCTGGAAACGCACCTAATGGAACTAGCAGCCCAAACACCGACAATTATGGTAACCCTAACGGCAGTACACCTAGTGGAACTGGCATCACCACCCCAGGATCTGGCAGCTCACCAAACGGAACCGGTAACACAACTCCATCTGGAAACGCACCTAATGGAACTAGCAGCCCAAACACCGACAATTATGGTAACCCTAACGGCAGTACACCTAGTGGAACTGGCATCACCACCCCAGGATCTGGCAGCTCACCAAACGGAACCGGTAACACAACTCCATCTGGAAACGCACCTAATGGAACTAGCAGCCCAAACACCGACAATTATGGTAACCCTAACGGCAGTACACCTAGTGGAACTGGCATCACCACCCCAGGATCTGGCAGCTCACCAAACGGAACCGGTAACACAACTCCATCTGGAAACGCACCTAATGGAACTAGCAGCCCAAACACCGACAATTATGGTAACCCTAACGGCAGTACACCTAGTGGAACTGGCATCACCACCCCAGGATCTGGCAGCTCACCAAACGGAACCGGTAACACAACTCCATCTGGAAACGCACCTAATGGAACTAGCAGCCCAAACACCGACAATTATGGTAACCCTAACGGCAGTACACCTAGTGGAACTGGCATCACCACCCCAGGATCTGGCAGCTCACCAAACGGAACCGGTAACACAACTCCATCTGGAAACGCACCTAATGGAACTAGCAGCCCAAACACCGACAATTATGGTAACCCTAACGGCAGTACACCTAGTGGAACTGGCATCACCACCCCAGGATCTGGCAGCTCACCAAACGGAACCGGTAACACAACTCCATCTGGAAACGCACCTAATGGAACTAGCAGCCCAAACACCGACAATTATGGTAACCCTAACGGCAGTACACCTAGTGGAACTGGCATCACCACCCCAGGATCTGGCAGCTCACCAAACGGAACCGGTAACACAACTCCATCTGGAAACGCACCTAATGGAACTAGCAGCCCAAACACCGACAATTATGGTAACCCTAACGGCAGTACACCTAGTGGAACTGGCATCACCACCCCAGGATCTGGCAGCTCACCAAACGGAACCGGTAACACAACTCCATCTGGAAACGCACCTAATGGAACTAGCAGCCCAAACACCGACAATTATGGTAACCCTAACGGCAGTACACCTAGTGGAACTGGCATCACCACCCCAGGATCTGGCAGCTCACCAAACGGAACCGGTAACACAACTCCATCTGGAAACGCACCTAATGGAACTAGCAGCCCAAACACCGACAATTATGGTAACCCTAACGGCAGTACACCTAGTGGAACTGGCATCACCACCCCAGGATCTGGCAGCTCACCAAACGGAACCGGTAACACAACTCCATCTGGAAACGCACCTAATGGAACTAGCAGCCCAAACACCGACAATTATGGTAACCCTAACGGCAGTACACCTAGTGGAACTGGCATCACCACCCCAGGATCTGGCAGCTCACCAAACGGAACCGGTAACACAACTCCATCTGGAAACGCACCTAATGGAACTAGCAGCCCAAACACCGACAATTATGGTAACCCTAACGGCAGTACACCTAGTGGAACTGGCATCACCACCCCAGGATCTGGCAGCTCACCAAACGGAACCGGTAACACAACTCCATCTGGAAACGCACCTAATGGAACTAGCAGCCCAAACACCGACAATTATGGTAACCCTAACGGCAGTACACCTAGTGGAACTGGCATCACCACCCCAGGATCTGGCAGCTCACCAAACGGAACCGGTAACACAACTCCATCTGGAAACGCACCTAATGGAACTAGCAGCCCAAACACCGACAATTATGGTAACCCTAACGGCAGTACACCTAGTGGAACTGGCATCACCACCCCAGGATCTGGCAGCTCACCAAACGGAACCGGTAACACAACTCCATCTGGAAACGCACCTAATGGAACTAGCAGCCCAAACACCGACAATTATGGTAACCCTAACGGCAGTACACCTAGTGGAACTGGCATCACCACCCCAGGATCTGGCAGCTCACCAAACGGAACCGGTAACACAACTCCATCTGGAAACGCACCTAATGGAACTAGCAGCCCAAACACCGACAATTATGGTAACCCTAACGGCAGTACACCTAGTGGAACTGGCATCACCACCCCAGGATCTGGCAGCTCACCAAACGGAACCGGTAACACAACTCCATCTGGAAACGCACCTAATGGAACTAGCAGCCCAAACACCGACAATTATGGTAACCCTAACGGCAGTACACCTAGTGGAACTGGCATCACCACCCCAGGATCTGGCAGCTCACCAAACGGAACCGGTAACACAACTCCATCTGGAAACGCACCTAATGGAACTAGCAGCCCAAACACCGACAATTATGGTAACCCTAACGGCAGTACACCTAGTGGAACTGGCATCACCACCCCAGGATCTGGCAGCTCACCAAACGGAACCGGTAACACAACTCCATCTGGAAACGCACCTAATGGAACTAGCAGCCCAAACACCGACAATTATGGTAACCCTAACGGCAGTACACCTAGTGGAACTGGCATCACCACCCCAGGATCTGGCAGCTCACCAAACGGAACCGGTAACACAACTCCATCTGGAAACGCACCTAATGGAACTAGCAGCCCAAACACCGACAATTATGGTAACCCTAACGGCAGTACACCTAGTGGAACTGGCATCACCACCCCAGGATCTGGCAGCTCACCAAACGGAACCGGTAACACAACTCCATCTGGAAACGCACCTAATGGAACTAGCAGCCCAAACACCGACAATTATGGTAACCCTAACGGCAGTACACCTAGTGGAACTGGCATCACCACCCCAGGATCTGGCAGCTCACCAAACGGAACCGGTAACACAACTCCATCTGGAAACGCACCTAATGGAACTAGCAGCCCAAACACCGACAATTATGGTAACCCTAACGGCAGTACACCTAGTGGAACTGGCATCACCACCCCAGGATCTGGCAGCTCACCAAACGGAACCGGTAACACAACTCCATCTGGAAACGCACCTAATGGAACTAGCAGCCCAAACACCGACAATTATGGTAACCCTAACGGCAGTACACCTAGTGGAACTGGCATCACCACCCCAGGATCTGGCAGCTCACCAAACGGAACCGGTAACACAACTCCATCTGGAAACGCACCTAATGGAACTAGCAGCCCAAACACCGACAATTATGGTAACCCTAACGGCAGTACACCTAGTGGAACTGGCATCACCACCCCAGGATCTGGCAGCTCACCAAACGGAACCGGTAACACAACTCCATCTGGAAACGCACCTAATGGAACTAGCAGCCCAAACACCGACAATTATGGTAACCCTAACGGCAGTACACCTAGTGGAACTGGCATCACCACCCCAGGATCTGGCAGCTCACCAAACGGAACCGGTAACACAACTCCATCTGGAAACGCACCTAATGGAACTAGCAGCCCAAACACCGACAATTATGGTAACCCTAACGGCAGTACACCTAGTGGAACTGGCATCACCACCCCAGGATCTGGCAGCTCACCAAACGGAACCGGTAACACAACTCCATCTGGAAACGCACCTAATGGAACTAGCAGCCCAAACACCGACAATTATGGTAACCCTAACGGCAGTACACCTAGTGGAACTGGCATCACCACCCCAGGATCTGGCAGCTCACCAAACGGAACCGGTAACACAACTCCATCTGGAAACGCACCTAATGGAACTAGCAGCCCAAACACCGACAATTATGGTAACCCTAACGGCAGTACACCTAGTGGAACTGGCATCACCACCCCAGGATCTGGCAGCTCACCAAACGGAACCGGTAACACAACTCCATCTGGAAACGCACCTAATGGAACTAGCAGCCCAAACACCGACAATTATGGTAACCCTAACGGCAGTACACCTAGTGGAACTGGCATCACCACCCCAGGATCTGGCAGCTCACCAAACGGAACCGGTAACACAACTCCATCTGGAAACGCACCTAATGGAACTAGCAGCCCAAACACCGACAATTATGGTAACCCTAACGGCAGTACACCTAGTGGAACTGGCATCACCACCCCAGGATCTGGCAGCTCACCAAACGGAACCGGTAACACAACTCCATCTGGAAACGCACCTAATGGAACTAGCAGCCCAAACACCGACAATTATGGTAACCCTAACGGCAGTACACCTAGTGGAACTGGCATCACCACCCCAGGATCTGGCAGCTCACCAAACGGAACCGGTAACACAACTCCATCTGGAAACGCACCTAATGGAACTAGCAGCCCAAACACCGACAATTATGGTAACCCTAACGGCAGTACACCTAGTGGAACTGGCATCACCACCCCAGGATCTGGCAGCTCACCAAACGGAACCGGTAACACAACTCCATCTGGAAACGCACCTAATGGAACTAGCAGCCCAAACACCGACAATTATGGTAACCCTAACGGCAGTACACCTAGTGGAACTGGCATCACCACCCCAGGATCTGGCAGCTCACCAAACGGAACCGGTAACACAACTCCATCTGGAAACGCACCTAATGGAACTAGCAGCCCAAACACCGACAATTATGGTAACCCTAACGGCAGTACACCTAGTGGAACTGGCATCACCACCCCAGGATCTGGCAGCTCACCAAACGGAACCGGTAACACAACTCCATCTGGAAACGCACCTAATGGAACTAGCAGCCCAAACACCGACAATTATGGTAACCCTAACGGCAGTACACCTAGTGGAACTGGCATCACCACCCCAGGATCTGGCAGCTCACCAAACGGAACCGGTAACACAACTCCATCTGGAAACGCACCTAATGGAACTAGCAGCCCAAACACCGACAATTATGGTAACCCTAACGGCAGTACACCTAGTGGAACTGGCATCACCACCCCAGGATCTGGCAGCTCACCAAACGGAACCGGTAACACAACTCCATCTGGAAACGCACCTAATGGAACTAGCAGCCCAAACACCGACAATTATGGTAACCCTAACGGCAGTACACCTAGTGGAACTGGCATCACCACCCCAGGATCTGGCAGCTCACCAAACGGAACCGGTAACACAACTCCATCTGGAAACGCACCTAATGGAACTAGCAGCCCAAACACCGACAATTATGGTAACCCTAACGGCAGTACACCTAGTGGAACTGGCATCACCACCCCAGGATCTGGCAGCTCACCAAACGGAACCGGTAACACAACTCCATCTGGAAACGCACCTAATGGAACTAGCAGCCCAAACACCGACAATTATGGTAACCCTAACGGCAGTACACCTAGTGGAACTGGCATCACCACCCCAGGATCTGGCAGCTCACCAAACGGAACCGGTAACACAACTCCATCTGGAAACGCACCTAATGGAACTAGCAGCCCAAACACCGACAATTATGGTAACCCTAACGGCAGTACACCTAGTGGAACTGGCATCACCACCCCAGGATCTGGCAGCTCACCAAACGGAACCGGTAACACAACTCCATCTGGAAACGCACCTAATGGAACTAGCAGCCCAAACACCGACAATTATGGTAACCCTAACGGCAGTACACCTAGTGGAACTGGCATCACCACCCCAGGATCTGGCAGCTCACCAAACGGAACCGGTAACACAACTCCATCTGGAAACGCACCTAATGGAACTAGCAGCCCAAACACCGACAATTATGGTAACCCTAACGGCAGTACACCTAGTGGAACTGGCATCACCACCCCAGGATCTGGCAGCTCACCAAACGGAACCGGTAACACAACTCCATCTGGAAACGCACCTAATGGAACTAGCAGCCCAAACACCGACAATTATCTAGGTGTTGTGGTTCTCGAGATAGAGCGATCAGTGTGTGAAATGTGAATGGATCTTGTTCTTATAATATAAGATTTATGTACGTATTAATCATGATATCACATTGAAAGAAAGGTCAGTTCAGTTAAGTCAGTTTTCCTTTGCAGTGACGACTTTCTTTTCGGCTGTGCTTGAAATTTCAGGGTGCACTCAGCCTCTTTCGCCCCCACATCCATCAGTATTAGAGTAATGGACATAATTAATGCACCCTAGTTAGGGCTAATTGAGAGGCTGACGAAAAAAGCCGACCCCGTCTGTACACGGGAAAAGGCGAAGAAAAAAAGGGTACATTGTTGAGTTCACCCTGTATGGATTATTAGAGTAATACACATTGATCGCTTATCAGATAGTATGACTATTATTATTGTCAGTATGACTGGTATGACTTCACAGATGAATACACAGTATGGAGTATGAAGTAAGGACCTAACTGAACTAGCATATTATGCACTACATATTATTTGTGTAATAATTACAATAAAAACCAAACTACCTACCAATAAAGATATCCTAAACTATTTATTTATTTTTAGCTAAGTCCCTTTTAGGGGTAAGCTATTCCTATATATTTTTTTTTTTTTTTTTAAGGTCTCGAAACGTAGACACCGTGGCCTACCGACAGCAAGTGAACATCTACTTCCATAAATTGTCCTCAATATATTCGTTTCCCCCCTCGCTAGGGTGCCATTATTATTATTTACTAGCTGCACTGGGAAAAAAATGGTGACAGGGTGCCACAAATTTAGGGTGGAAGAACTCTATTATTGGGTTACTTCCCTGATTTAGGTTGTTGGAATGCTATATTATAGTGTCGAGCTTCCCGATATAGAGTTCAATATTAGAGTGCCGGAACCCAGTCACCCGATTGGGCTGCCGGCAATAGTATGTGTTACATTGTGGTGGGCTGGTGGGACTGTGACGGTTACATTTTTTACTCTCTTTTTAAAGAGGTTTCATAGAGGGAACTGTAACAACTAGGGTCTTATCGTCCCGAAAGTGAAGAGAGAAGGAAGACAGGATAGGAGAAAGCCAGCCGTTCCGAGAACGAAACTTGTCTGTTTAGGATAAAATCCACCACCGGGTGGGGATCGAACCCTCGACCTAGCGCTTACAAGGCTGACGCTCTACTAACCAAGATAACAAGGCTGGCCCAGGACAGGAGAAATCCAGCTGTTCCGAGAACGGTTATATCTATGGGTTTAAGTGTGCGGTAATGCGATTATCTCGTAGAATTCATAGCTTTTCCATGAAATTTAATCTTACCTTTCTCATCTCTAAAATTTCAATATTTTCAACTCTATGGCAGGAAACTATCCTGTAACTTTGTACAAGTAATGTAGGGGCGGGATAAAATAAGTGTGGGGGGAGTGTCTGAATATTATTATCCCTTGAGAACGTCTCGCCTATAGGTACCTACTGTCTCTAACATTCAGACGATAGTAAAAACTCTTGCTGACTAAAACAAGTGTAAGTGAACTATACATATTTAAGTGCAAAATAATAATGAGAAATCGAATTAGAACTAGGAATGGGAGGAGGGGATTATTTCTCTCAAGAATGGCTCAAATCCCCTTAAAATGAACAGGACTAGAAAAATAAACAGATTTGTGTGGACGCCTGGAACTATTTGAGGTATGCAAAGTGCAAAACTCAGCTCCTATACTCATAGATTTCAATAGGTTTGATGAAGAGAACTGACTGCTAAGGTTTTATCGTCCCGAAATGATTTTTTTTTTTTAAGAGGTTTGACAGAGGGAACTGTAACTGCTATGGTCTTACCCTCCCGAAATCGAAGAGAGAAGGAACACAGGATAGAAGAAACCCAGCCGTTCCGAGAACGAACATTATCCCATCAGCTTAGTTGGTAGGATAAAATCCGCCCGGGCGGATTTTATCCTACCAACTAAGCTAACTAGGCTGGCAAAAAAATCGAATGAAACTCACGACAAGTGAGAAAGGGACTTTACATATACAACAACTTTACCAACACCGGTAGCCACCTACCTGTACACTCCCGAGTTAGCCGTTTCTTAACATTGATACACAAGAGGACTGTTTTGTCCCAGGGTACAGAAGTTTCGAACGAGTCTCCAATGAAGTAATAGTCACACGCAAAATCCTGAAATATCAATTGAAATTAACAACAGCCTAGAGTCAATGCCCTTGCTAATAGCAAAGGTTGAGTGCAAAGGGCATCCACTGGTAAAATTTGTAACCGAAACCAAATGTCAGCCTAAAATCTCATAGACTTTTTATTATGTGGAAACACTTACCCGAATATAGGCAATAATATATGTCAACATATAACCGCGACGTCCATTAGATTCCCCAGCAGGAATACCACCATATCTCTTCGCAATGGAGTAGATCTTGTCCTCATTATTCTTCACATCCTCAGGATCACCTAAAACAAGAAGAGCCATGTTGTCATGCAGAAGGTTCCGGGTTCGAGTCCGACCATTGACAAAAATTTGTACTCGTTTTTCGATTGCAAATATTTCTACGGGTTACTTTCTGGTGTTCTTGTGTTGAGCCAGCACCTAAATGGGAAGTATCGTGTCTCTTATCGACTATATGTGGACAGAACTACAAGGCAGGCCACCCCCTAAGCTAACAAGATTGGCATAGAGGTACTTTTTTAGATTGGGTTGGGTAGGTACTTGACAGACTTTCCGCTCGTCTAAGTAGGTGTGTCCACAACGGAGAACCAACCACCAATCCTCGCCTAGTACCGACACAAGAGAAAATAAACCATACTTATGAATAGAAGCATCCTCAACGGAGTCTTGACCATAGCTCCGCATAAAATCAAGAAATTGAGCTGAGTATTTTTTCTGCTATGATCTCGGTGCGGCGAGGGTCAATGGTCTACGGTCGTGACCGCGCACCAAAGGTTAGACACGGGGTATGGTTTACCTTCAAACAGCACAGTAGCAGCGCACATTTCGTCATCTCTGAAGCCCAGTATCTTGGTCCCCCCATTATCTATTATTATAGTACAGTCAAACCACCATCCCCATACCTGGCTGGGGGAACAATAAAAAGGGAGTAGACCAGCTTAGGGGACTTCTTTAGCTGGCTGGGGAGGGGACTTGTTTAACGAAGGGCGTCCACCCGTAAATGTGTGACGTGAACCTAGCGTTACAAATGTTTGTAGCCAAAACCGAAACCAAATGTCAGCAAAAAGCAATCATCCTGGACCAATGTCTGTCTGTCAGAGCGTGAGTGGTCAGCAACGGCCTTAGATGCAAACAGTAGATACTTACAATCATCTTGCAGAGGTTATGCAAGGAATTCATAACACCTAGGGTAGCCATAATGGCGCCTTTCAAGCAGGAGGTGACGGAACCGGTAACACAACTCCATCCGGAAACTCGCCCAATGGAACCGGCATCACCACCCCAGGATCTGGCAGCTCACCAAACGGAACCGGCAACACTAGCCCAGGAACTGGCAGCCCAAACACCGACAACAGCTATGGTAACCCTAACGGCAGCACACCTTCTGGATCTGGAAACACAACCCCAGGAAGCGGAAGCTCACCCAATAGCACCGGCAACACAACTCCATCTGGCCCAACTACTATCGGGGAATTCATCACTTCACCTCGTCCTGGAGATTCTCCATTGGGTAAGTTGTAATAATTTCTAGGAACGGAGAAATAGAGAAAATGAAACAGAGCCCATCAGTGAAACACGGCTTTTGCCAATCTACTTCTAGTACACTTACCTACATAAAACTACCCTGAAAAAAATCTACATAGGTAAAAAATACTAAGTAATACATATGTAATGATTTATTGAAAATCTAATTTTGTATCTATATCTACGTAACTGGCACGTTTGGAAAATGATATTTATGGGTCTTTTTTTCCCCCTCAATGAAATCTGTTCAAGCAAATATTTGCTGAGGTTTTGTCTCATCAAGGCCTCTCCAATCCTCAAATAATTAGGAGTTTACGCAGTTGGGGATTTTGTTCCCCGATGCTGCAGGAACATTGCAAATTTGCAATTCGGACAAATAAAAGAAATACGAAATCTGTTAAAGAGACTGTGATGTCGAAAAATTGGACACAAATTTGGTAAATTATCAAAGAGCGTTAAAAAGGTTTTGAAAAGACGAAGAATCGTACAAGAAAGGTGTAATTCACTTCAAGTGAAGGTCCTCAATCCTGTCGACACATCTTCAAAACCCTCATCTTCAAAACATTACACTTGAAGTGAACTTTCACTTTGAGGCATATTTACGGCAAAAAAACCAATGAAGAAAATGCCAAAAGTCAAAATTCTCATTTGATCGAATCATTTGAACACACCTTTTGATAAAAAAAAAAAATAAAATAAATAAATAAAAATAAAAAAAAAACTCTCATCACTATTGAATCTAGATCGAAGGGAAAACACCATAAATATAGAAATAAAATCAAAATACGGAAAAATCGACATAAATGATGTTATAGTGTAAAAAAAAAAAGAAAAACTGCAGGTTGCTACGTCGCAATATCCCTGATTTACGGCTATTTTCTTTCGGGTCACACTTGAGTCAATATTCGGAGTTACTAGAGAGGGGTATAAATGCAGGCGACATCTTGATTCGGTCCTTCAGTTCACAATCAGTAGAACACTCCAGCCATGATGACAACTAGAGCAACCTTTGTGTTCTGCGCATCCCTACTCATCCTACAAGGTAAGTTACGAGTAGATGCCTTGAAAACTAGGAGATTTTAGCTGATTTTATTAAATTTGAGAAGTTAGAGTAGTGCTACCTTTAAAACTGGGAGATTTCAGTGTTTTCACATAAACTTGAGATGGTGTAGTGGTGTCACCTTTAAACTGGGAGGTCACATAAACTTGAGATGGTGTAGTGGTGTTACCTTTAAACTGGGAGGTCACATAAACTTGAGATGGTGTAGTGGTGTTACCTTTAAACTGGGAGGTCACATAAACTTGAGATGGTGTAGTGGTGTTACCTTTAAACTGGGAGGTCACATAAACTTGAGATGGTGTAGTGGTGTTACCTTTAAACTGGGAGGTCACATAAACTTGAGATGGTGTAGTGGTGTTACCTTTAAACTGGGAGGTCACATAAACTTGAGATGGTGTAGTGGTGTTACCTTTAAACTGGGAGGTCACATAAACTTGAGATGGTGTAGTGGTGTTACCTTTAAACTGGGAGGTCACATAAACTTGAGATGGTGTAGTGGTGTTACCTTTAAACTGGGAGGTCACATAAACTTGAGATGGTGTAGTGGTGTTACCTTTAAACTGGGAGGTCACATAAACTTGAGATGGTGTAGTGGTGTTACCTTTAAACTGGGAGGTCACATAAACTTGAGATGGTGTAGTGGTGTTACCTTTAAACTGGGAGGTCACATAAACGGGTATTGTGAGGGTTCTTTGGGGGGGGGGGGATCTCCGCGGCAAACAGTAGCTGCACTATTTTGTTCCATTTATTTTTTCCAATTCCCTGTCTTGAAAATCAATAAATTTCTAGAACTGAAAATCAATAAATTTTCAATTTTTTTATTTGGGCTTTGACACGACGAAATTGAACCATTCTTAAAATTTGTTAATTTCTTGGTTCTTTAATTTCAATTGACTTTCTACCATGCAATATATTGTGTTATCTCCTCTTCTGTTTCAGGAATTTCCTCTGCAGCTGCAGGTAAGGCATAGTATTTGAATTCCAACATTACCAGTTGTAATGACGAGTAAATTGGAATTTCAAGAAATTTGTCCAAAATTGGAAAAAAAAAAACAAAAAAACAAACCCTGTAAAAGTGTAAAGAAATTCATACTTATTTAAGTCTTTTTTTTGCCAACGTTTCGGTCAACTAGGGCCACGTGGATTTTTATTTCTTTACAAATATAGATATACAAATTTGACAAATGTACAAAATTTTACCTACCAAATAGCTAACTACAAAATTAGTAACAATACTACCTACATACATACATAATACTTTGGTATAAAGCTTTACCTACATATTTTGATACAAATAGTACCGACCTACAAATTTGTTACAATTATTAACACGACAATACTACCTACATACATAATACTTTGGTATAAAGCTTTACCTACATATTTTGATACAAATAGTACCGACCTACAAATTTGTTACAATTATTAACACCTACATCATTTCCTATTAAACTTTACTTACAAAATACAAATTTTGCTACACAAATTTTTCTTACAAAATTTTGTTACCTACACATAACTAGCTACAAGATTTTGTTACACAATTTTCTTACAATTTCTGTTACAAAATATCTACAATTTTGTTACAATTAACTACAAAAAAAGTAGGTAATACTAAATTAGGTGGATCTAGAGGAATTTTTCTTTCTTTGCCAGTAAATTTTCATTCTGACAGAATGTGCTTGTTTCCTCTCTTGAGACCATTTGCTTGCTGGTCGTACTGTAGGGGCAGTAAGTGGTTGGAAACTGTTTCCTCTCTTGAGACCATTTGCTTGCTGGTCGTACTGTAGGGGCAGTAAGTGGTTGGAAACTGCACGCTTTGACTTGATCTCTAAAGCGCTGTCGATTATGAATGTCGTCTAGAGGAATTAAGCCTTCTTGTAAGTCCTTTTTCACCTGCTGAGTCCATTTTGAGTTATTTAAGCCTTACACTAAAAAATTCCAAGTATGTGGCCAATATTAAGCCTTATTGTAGGTAAGTCCTTTTTCACCTGCTGAGTCCATTTTGAGTTATTTAAGCCTTACAATAAAAAATTCCAAGTATGTGGCCAATAACAAGAAGTGCAATCGAGGTAAGGCATAAAACAGTGATCAGGTACAATATCATGTCTTCTGATGAAGTGTTTCGCACATCGAAGCGTTTACCACTTCATGTGAGGTTAATTACAATTAGTTGAATTTTGAATTGTGTTTTGTGTCAAATCCTTGTGACAATTGTTTCAGGCGGCTTGACCGGTGACGACCAAAAGAATCTTTGCGGTGTGCCTCCATGTACCACTGAACTTTGCGGAGTCGTCGGCCCGGCCGACACAATCTGTCAGCAAATTGCCCAGTCCGTCGGCGCTACCACTTCATGTGAGGTTAATTACAATTAGTTGAATTGTGTTTTGTGTTAAGCTGAACATTCTCAAATCCTTGTCACAAATCTTGTTTCAGGCGGATTGACCGGTGACGACCAAAAGAATCTCTGCGGTGTGCCTCCATGTACCACTGAACTTTGCGGAGTCGTCGGCCCGGCCGACACAATCTGTCAGCAAATTGCCCAGTCCGTCGGCGCCACCGATGCTTCCTGCTGCAACAAGAACACCTGTCTCTTCACCCCTTCCGGCTCCAAATGTTTGGTAGCCGTCACCAAAAACAACACCGTGCCAAGCAGTCTGGGCAACCCAGCTCCAGGTAGCAATGCATCATCTCCCCCAGGGTCTACCGGATCACCAGCCCCTGGCACAACTGGAGCAGCAGCCCCTGGCACCCCACAAGCTACTGGTCCACACTACTGCGACACCAACGGGTTGGTGCTCATTTCAGCCCCCGCCGACATCTCTAAGGTCTGCCCATCTCTGCCAAATGTCACTGATGGGCGTTGAGAGATTGCATCAATGGTTAGCAGGCAAAGGCTTTTTTGCTGCATTTTTTTCATATTTCCTGCTTTCTTTTTGAGCTCATAATAGGTTCTGATATTTATATTTTCCTCGCGACGGTTAAAATCCTCAAAAGATGACCACAACAATGCGGCTAAGCCCGTCAAGAACCCTGTTTAGGTCCAGTAAATAAATAAAATTTTAAACCCGGACATTAAGTACAAATTTTAAACCCCTTTTTTGAAACTTAATTTTAACCCTAAGAAATCTTTTGCGTCCGCGGACCCCAGTTTGGGAATCTCTGGACAAGGCTAAAGAAGAAGGAACACTGTACCTTCTATAACTTTACGAGGCTTTAGTATTAACGCTAGACTGAACTTTCCCACCGCAATATGCCTGTTGCCTGTTCAACCAGTGCTGCACGTTTTTATCGCTTTATCATTGTTTATGAGTAGCTCTTATACATAGCGTAATACTCTACTTGCTACTCACTAGATTAGAGAGCGGTAGATCTCATAAAACAATTTACCTTATTGTAGGATTCTTCGACGGGTCTTGGGCCCGTATTTATGAACAAAAATTCTCGCTCTTAAGTCACTGGTCACTGAAGTAGATTTTGGACAATCAAATGGTTGGACTTGATGCTTCAGTGCTTCTTGAGAGCCAGTATGTTGTTCATTAATATCTGTGTCCAGACTGCCTCGACAACAGATTCACCACGTTAATCGACGACCGTCGACCATGAGTGGACACACCTTTAGGAGATATGAATCTTCTTGGATGTTACTTGCTGTTTAGGTTAAACCTCGAATGAAAACAGACAGTGTGGTTATAATTTAATACTTGAATTTTTATTTATTTTTATAACTGAGAATTTTTCACTATTTTCTTATGCAATATTATTGCACACCTATTAGACCATAAAAGGAATATTCCTACCAAATTTCAGCTTTCTAGGTGTTGTGGTTCAGGAGATTTTAGGCCACAAATAATAACAATATACGTATGTAATAAATAGTATTTCTTCCGGATGGGTGACCATCTGGAAAATCGCGTACTGCTGGGTTTTGTCGGTCCGGTCCCACTCAGCGATCTATCGACGAGGTAACTCTATGTTATTGAGGCAGATATGTGTGGACACTGTGGACACAGCTTTAGGAAGATTATCTTGTTCCCTACTCTTATTAGCAAGACGCGAACATAATCTTATCAAGAGTTTACCGTTCCATCACCACGGTACTAACTGTTCCATCACCACAGGTAACGAAATCCTTATTTACATACCCCGCCCAGCTTGGATATAGGTAATCATATGCAGATGGGTATAAAATAAACACATCTATGCATCAAATATGCATAGAATATGCAAAGCAGACTACAAATCAAATCTGGGTGCCATAAATGTAGAAAAATGAGGTATAATGTTCTCCAGATGACTTCCGGCTATAAAACTAGCTCCAGGTTCATGATCTCGAAGGAACAACTTAACTACATGCTTATCTACAGTAACTACTACAAGTGTTTCTTGAAACTAATTGAAAGAAGCTTCGCTGGAGTCATCACTTGAACTTCTAAGTGCGCGACCCTAGTCGGAACCATCGACCATTAACCCCAGTCTAGACCCTGGACCATTAACCCTAGCCTAGACCCTGGAACATCGACCATGGCCGCGCCGAGACCATCGACCCCCGCACCAGTGTGTCCAAAACGGAGCCTAGAACCTACTGCTTATTTAGATACACTTGAAAAATTCGAGGTTAGAATGTTATCAGAATGACATAAGTTAGGTTGGGGACTTCTTGAATGATAGCGTTCAATCGTGATTATAATGATGGAATTGCTACGAAGATAGACAACTATTCTCAGACTTAGAATAGACTCAGAACAACTCCTCCCACACTATGTATCTGAACGAGTAAACCTGCCAGACGGATGCCGCTAAACATTGGACCATTTTGTTCTTCTTCTCTTTTGTCGTCGTCTTCTTTTTTTGTCTCCGATGAATGCATAGCCGTTTTTATTTCGTAGCAAAGATCCGAACTGCTACATTGGACACGTGTATATGTCGTGTTCCGTAGTATGTCACTGATGGAAATTATTAACACCTACATCATTTCCTATTAAACTTTACTTACAAATTTTGCTACCCAAATTTTTCTTACAAAATTTTGTTACCTACACATAACTAGCTACAAGATTTTGTTACACAATTTTCTTACAATTTCTGTTACAAAATAAAAGTGTTTCAAAATCAACCCGGCCCGATTTTTACTTTTCTTACTCTACAGGAAGGAAAGTAATGAAATCGGGTCAAATTTTTTTGCTCGTGAGTATAGAAACACAGAAACGTTCACATTATCGTCAGGTTGAAAATATTGTTGATATTGAAATCGATCCAAAATCAATCCGGCCCGGTTTTTACTTTTCTTATTCTACAGGAAGGAAAGTAATGAAATCGGGTCAAATTTTTTTGCTCGTGAGTATAGAAACACAGAAACGTTCACATTATCGTCAGGTTGTTATGAAAATGAATGGAAGGTGTCGTCGCGATAAGAAAGAACGGAAGAGGAGGCAATTTAATTGTGATAATAAATGACATCTTAGGCGAGATAGAAAAACGAGTGAACGAGTAAACCTGCCAGACGGATGCCGCTAAACATTGGACCATTTTGTCGTCGTCTTCTTTTTTGTCTTCGATGAGTGCATAGCCGTTTTTATTTCGTAGCAAAGATCCGAACTGCTACATTGGACACGTGTATATGTCGTGTTCCGTAGTATGTCACTGATGGGCGTTGAGAGATTGCATCAATGGTTAGCAGGCAAAGGCTTTTTTGCTGCATTTTTTTCATATTTCCTGCTTTCTTTTTGAGCTCATAATAGGTTCTGATATTTATATTTTCCTCGCGACGGTTAAATTTTTTCATATTTCCTGCTTTCTTTTTAAGCTCATAATAGGTTCTGATATTTATATTTTCCTCAAGACGGTTAATATCCTCAAAAGTTGACCACAACAATTCGGCTAAGCCCGTCAAGAATCCTGTTTAGGTCCAGTAAATAAATGAAATTTTAAACCCGGACATTAAGTACAAATTTTAAACCCCTTTTTTTAAACTTAATTTCAACCCTAGGAAATCTTTTGCGTCCGCGGACCAGGGAGGAAAGGAAAAAGAAAAGGAGGTACAAGAAAGGAATGTGAAAAAAGGGAGAAAAAGATGTAAAGAGAAGATAGAAAGAAAGAAAGGGAGGAAAAGGCAGATAAAACCGTGATGAAGAATGGGAAATATAGGTTTGACAAATATGACAGGGGAATTTCATACATTTTCATCTTGAGCTCCTCCTGTCACATTCCGAGGAGTATTAGTTGTCTCTCCCGGTTTTTCTGATTTTTTCTCCTTCTTTTTCATCATCTTCTGCTTCCTCACTCTGTGCATCTGTGACTTCTTTTCTCTTCTACTTATTCTGTCGTTCTGCTGATTTTTCTCCCTCTTCTATACTTCTTTTTCTTCTTCCTTTGCATCAGTTATTCTGCTCTCCCTTCTTCTCTTCCTCCTCCTCCTCCTCCTAATCCTCGTTATTCTGCTTCTTTTTTCTCGTATTTCTCCTGCTTACCTTTTCTTCCTCTCCTCTTTCTTATCCTTTTTTTCTCTTCTTCTCCTTCTTTTTCTTCGTCTTCTCCTCCTCTTGAAAAATCTCGTATTAACTTCTTCTGCATCCTTCTCCTTATTTTGATCCTCCTTTTTCTTCTCCTCTTTCTTTTATTCTTCTTCTTCTTTTCCTCCTCCTCCTTTTATTCTTCTTCTTTTTCCTCCTGGCAAATCTCGTATGGAAATTCCTCCATGGAATTCATATTTCACATTTCTGTGTTTGCTTTACTTGATGCTTCCTCCAACTCATCCCCACCTCCATTCGTCCCTCCTCAGCCTCCATCTCCACCTCCATTCGACAACTCAACTTACTCTCCTCCTCCTCCATTCGTCATCTCCTCTTCCTCCCCATTCATCCCCTCCCCCTCCATTTGGCGCTCTTTCCCTCATCAGGGAGACAGTATAAAATGGAAAATTTCTGTCATTTCTAGTCCGTCCCTCTCTCATGTGAGTGCAGAAGTAGAAAAGCGTACATATTAGGGAAATATGCCCCATTAGTTCTTTTGTTAGAGGAGCAAGGGCGTTATGGACGGAACGCCCTAAGACGGAGAAATGGGGTACACTAGAGGGAGATAAGGATTTTTGGGAAGGAAAATCAAGGAATGTCACGTTTTAAGAAAGGATTGATTGAGGTAAAGCAAGGATGGGATTAAGGAATCAAGAAAGCAGGAGAAGAAAAGTGGAATGAAGAAAACAGAAAAGGTGGATTTATCATTAAATGTTGACATTTTTGGCACATACAGTGCTCTTTTCTCATGATTCCTTGACAATTTTCACCTATCGTAATGATCTCATCTTAGATGATCTCCAAATAGAATAATAGATTTTGTTTTTCCTGCTAGGATATTGGGACTGAAAAGTCCCTTTAGGTCGTGCAATAGTAAACTATTGAGAGAAAAGGACTGTATGTCCTAATTCGACAGTCTAAACACTAGACTATATGTACTAATGAACAACATAAACAAGTGAACAAGCAAAACCAACTAACTTCTAATCAGGAAACCTATAGCAATCATGAAAACATGGTTTTAGTTACTTCAACAAGTAGTAGGTATAAAGCTCTACGAGTATTATACAACTGAAATTACCTTAATGAAATCTCAATCTCAAAACACCAAAACAAGTGGACCAGCTAGTATAAAACTCTATTATACAACTGAAATTACCTTAATGAAATCTCAATCTCAAAACACCAAAACAAGTGGACCAGGTAGTATAAAGCTCTATTATACAACTGAAATTACCTTAATGAAATCTCAATCTCAAAACACCAAAACAAGTGGACCAGCTAACTTCCAATCAGGAAACCTATAACAATCATGAAAACACGGTTGAATTGCTTCAACAAGTAGTGAAACTAACAAAGCTCTACAACTGAAAATGTCTAAATGAAATCTCCATCGCCATCAGCGACATCAGATTTTCTTCACGGATGAACGCATTTTGAAAGCTCTCGAATATGAAAAACGGGTTGATGATTATATTGTTTATAAATAGAGATTTCAATATTGTCTGAGGATATAAAACAGATTGTGATATTGTTTATAGAGATTTCAACAAAAGGGTTCGAGATTATTTCAGTTCGAACCATGCTTCAATGGAGATAAACGCCAACAGCCAACTACAAAAACGAAAAAATAAAAATAAATATAATAATAATAATAATAATAATAATAATAATAATAATAATAATAATAATAATAATAAACAGTAAACTGAGTAAACAATGCGCCAATGTCAACAAGTGAACAGATCAACTGTTTAAAAATAGAATAAAGGGAAAATGAAAAAAAAAAGTAAATAGAAGATGGATAGATAGAATAGTGGGTAGAGTTCAAAACATAGACAGCAAAGAAGGGGTAGGGAGAGTTGACAGGGGGAAAAGGGATAATAAGGACATAAATAGAAACATTAACCTACATATGTGAAACAATAACCAGATAAAAAAAAATAGGTCTATGGGTCGAGTTATAAATATCAAATCAGCCATAAATAAATTAATAAAAACTTTTACAATCAACGGTAAACGCGTAAAAGGTAGCTAGAAAAAATACTCCGGTCAACTATGCACGAAAGTTGATTCCTACAACCTACATCAAAATCAAAAGAAATCCAAAGAAGATGACATTTGGCTCTGTGATGGTTTTGGAGTTGATTTATGGTCGGTGTTCGCTTGAAATGTTTTGTTCAAGTTCAAGATTGAAGTCCAACATGAATCATCAAGGCCGAATTGTATTTGAGATTTTTTTTTCCGCTGAAACAAATTGCCTTAAAAACACTAGTCAACACTTTTTTAGAGGTTTGATAGAGGGAACTGTAACAATGGAGGTCTTGTTGTCCCGAAATCGAAGATAGAACGAGGACAGGATAGCGTCTATCAGAATACATTGAAAGTAGCAAAGTATACAAACTTTCAAAGTTAATACTTTAACGACGATAAAATTGCAAAAACCCAAGTTTTTAAGAAGCAAGTTTGCATAACTTATTTCATTGTTCGGGCAAAGCAAGCCATTAGTTGTTTACATAAATCCCTTTCCAGTACTTTCCAACATAAGTAATTTAAATAATACAAAATACATTAGATATAAATACTAACATACGGCTTCAGTTTCATTTTTCCTCTCTTAAAAATACACCACAGCCTGAGGACTTTGTCCCTTGTTCAGACATCCTTTTAATTCTAATCCTTTCGAACGAAACAGGCATGAATGAAGGCAAACAAGAAAGAAAGGGGACGCAAGAGAAGAAGAGCACATAAAGATGAATATGGAGGAGGAGGAGGAGGAGAAGAAAGGAGATGAGGAGGCGGTAGAGGAAAATAAACAATTGAAATACAAAGAAGCTGGAGGAGGAGGAGGAGGAGAAGAAGAAGAAGAAGAAGAAGAAGAAGAAGAAGAAGGAGGAGGAGGAGGAGGAGAAAGAAGAGGACAGAAGGAGAAGACCAAGAACAAGGAGAGGAGAGAAAAAGTACTGAAGCGAATACAAAAAGGACTGGAAGAGGAAAAAAGAAGATGGACAACGAAGAATAGTACAAGAAGAGAAGGAGACAAGACGAACAGAATAAATAATAATAGAAAGAAGAGAAGAGGGAGAGGAGAGGAGGGAGAAGACGAGAAAAGAGAGGAGAAAGAGTAAAAGGGGGGGATAGGAAAAAAGATAACAAAGTATACAGAAAACTCTGAACACACTAGGCTTCCACGCCGTATATACCAGCAGATCGGTATAGAATAGAATAGAATATACCTTGTTTATCCTGCCTGAATAGGACTGAAAAGTCCCTTTACTCCCGCAGTCTAAACAAGGTCTCATGTATTTGGTACAAAATAGGGGTATTTTTTTTTTATAAATTAAAGCCTTGCTTAAATTAAAAAAAAAAAAAAACTGTATATTTCTGTATACTGTATATTTCAAAAGGATTTCTCGTTTTGAAAATCTCACAGCACACCACTGGTTCTTTTTGTTGGTTCTTTGAGCTTTGAGTTCTGAGTTGCCACTAATGATGCCAGACGATGGATATACACAGGTACCAAATGGAGTTTAATGATCTATCATGAATATCATGATCCAGTTATCACTTGGTCTGAATGAGAAGCGATAATGGACCAACCAATTTGGCTCTGTGATGGTTTTGGAGTTGATTTATGGTCGGTGTTCGCTTGAAATGTTTTGTTCAAGTTCAAGATTGAAGTCCAACATGACTCATCAAGGCCGAATTGTAGAGATTTTTTTCCACTGAGACCAATAAACCAATTGCCTTAAAAACACTAGTCAACACTTTTTTAGAGGTTTGATAGAGGGAACTGTAACAATGAAGGTCTTGTTGTCCCGAAATCGAAGATAGAAGGAGGACAGGATAGCGTCTATCAGAATACATTGAAAGTAGCAAAGTACAAACTTTCAAAGTTAATACTTAAACGACAGTAAAATTGCAAAAATTCAAGTTTTTAAGAAGCAAGTTTGCATAACTTGATTCATTGTTCGGGCAAAGCAAGCCATTAGTTGTTTACATAAATCCCTTTCCAGTACTTTCCAACATAAGTAATTTAAAGCGGTCAAACTTTCTTGACTTGGCGGGGCGGAGCGCTACCGCGCTCCTTAATACAAAATACATTAGATATAAATATTAACGTACGGCTTCAGTTTCATTTTTCCTCTCTTAAAAATACACAGCCTGAGGACTTTGTCCCTTGTTCAGACATCCTTTTAATTCTAATCCTTTCGAACGAAATAGGCATGAATGAAGGCAAACAAGAAAGAAAGGGGACGCAAGAGAAGAAGAGCAAATAAAGAGGAATATGGAGGAGGAGGAGGAGGAGGAGGAGGAGAAGAAGAAAGGAGATGAGGAGGCGGTAGAGGAAAATAAACAATATTGAAATACACGATAGAATTCAAACTCATGTTAAATAATTCTGGACTTACAAGCTTTCCTCTCCCTCCCTTGGCCACCCCTCCATTCCTTTCTCCAAATCTCTTTCGTCTTTTTCCGTAAATATCTCTTTTTTATTACTTTTTCCTACTCTCATTTGGCCTCTTCCTTTGCTCCTTCTCTTTCTTCCCCTCTCCCTCTCCTACTATTTCTTCCCTTAGTCTTGTTATTCTATCATTTATCCTTATTCCTTTCTCCATTTCTTCTTCGTATTTATTCTCTTCTCCTCTTTTTTTCTTTTCATTCTCATTACGCTATCATTTATATTTCCCTTCCCCTTCCAACATTTTTCCTCCCTCCTTTCACTATGTCTCCTTTTTTTCCCCTAACAATTTCTTTTTCGTTTTCTTACCCTCTTTCTTCTCCTCTTTATTCTATCATTTATCCTCCTGCTCCTCCTCCTTTCTTCTTCTTCCTCTTCCTCTTCTCCTCCTTCCTCTTCTTCTTCTCCTCCTTCCTCTTCTTCTCCTTCTTCTTCTCCTCCTCCTCCTCTTTATTCTATCATTTATCCTCCTGCTCCTCCTCCTTCTTTCTTCTCCTCCTCCTCCTTCGTTTCATGTTCAAATTACTCATCAGAAAAGTTGTGTTCCGGTTTAGTTTTCTTTTCTAATTTATGGAACTTGTACGTACGGAGATATAAAAGTCTGACCCTTCCGCTTCCACAGCATAGCACAAATCTCACTCCGGAAAAAAATGGCATATTCCGTAACCGATTGATCATCATAAGGTTCTTATAGTTTGCATCGAGCTAGAAGTGAATTTTGTCAGCCCAAAGGAAAAGGTTTAAAGACAATAACCTAACAAGCAGGGTCCGTCCCTCCGGGAATTTTTCAGCCCGTAGTGATTAGAGAAAATCAGTACCTATGTACCTACCTAATTTGTTTAAAGGAGACAAGACGAACAGAATAAATAATAATAGAAAGAAGAGAAGAGGGAGAGGAGAGGAGGGAGAAGACGAGAAAAGAGAGGAGAAAGAGTAAAAGGGGGGGATAGGAAAAAAGATAACAAAGTATACAGAAAACTCTGAAAAGGGGTAGGAAAGAGTTTACTAGAGAAAAGAGGAATATATAACAAGCTGGGCCCGTCCCTCCGGAAATTTTTTAGCCCGTAGTTTATTCGATCGTGATTAGATTAGCCCGTCCTTCCTTTATTATTACGATAGTAATAAAAAAGGTATAGTGGACGAGCTATTGTATTCGCTTCGGTGTCGTCTGTCTGCCTGTCTGTCCCTATAGAGTATAGATCTATAGAAGGACTTATCCAAACCTGGTCGACCTATGTATTAAAGGTCTTTTTACCAGGAACACGAAAGTGGTGGTGCAAATTTTGTCCAGAAAACCATAAAACCAAAAGAACTGGTTTTTGGGGATTTTTTTCACATTTTCTCACACAAATGAGCTCTGATCTTGAAATTTGTCACGACGACCTATGAACTCAAAGCGAGAAAGTTTTAGATAACACTTCAGTCGATAATTTAAGACCAGTTTTAGCGTCACCTGTGTTAAGCTACGCCGAGAAAAGCCAATAAATGGATGGGTGACTTAAACATTATATTGGGAATAAATTAAGGGAGAACGGGCTCTAGTCTTGATTTTAAATCATTACATGAAAGTAAAAGCAATAAATCAAATCAAGAATAATAAACTGAATATTAAACAAATTAGGTAGGTACATGGGTACTGATTTTCTCTAATCACGATCGAATAAACTACGGGCTAAAAAAAATCCCGGAGGGACGGGCCCAGCTTGTTACTATCGTAATAATAAAGGAAGGACGGACTAAAAAAGAAAGAAGAAACAGGGGGAAGAAAAGGGAGAAAGAAATACGGGAGAAGAAAAAGAGGATGAACTTTTCCAAGCTGTCAATTTTCTAAATATAACTCGAAAGGAAAAGCAACTATTATCCTTCTAGACATAGCTAAAATATCCTTCCAAACTAGTGGTTCCCAACCTAGGGGTAATTGTCCACCTTGGTGTAAGACGGGGTCGGGGGTCGTCAGCCTCTCCATGAGCCCTAGGGTGATCGCTTTTGGTCTGACATTTGGTTTTACCTTTTTTTCGAGAGCATGTCCTTCGCACTCAACCTTTCCTGTTTCTTTATCAAGGGAAATTTCAGGCTGGTATTCTCCCCGTTTAAAGTACCCAAGCCAGACTAATTAAGTTCTCTTAAACACTCAGCCAGGGGTAAAGGCCCCAATAAGGTTGGAAACAACCAGCCTGGTTAGCTTGGTTGATAGCACGTCTGCCTTGTAAGCGCAAGGTCGCGGGTTCGATTCCTGTCCGGGGCGGATTTAATCCTGAACGGATAATGTTCGTTCTCGAAAGGCTAACTTTCCCCTATCCGCTCCCTTCTCTCTTGGATTTCGGGACGATAAGACCTTAACAGTTACAGTTCCCTCTGTCAAACCTCTTCCTTTTCTCTTCGATTTCGGGACGATAAGACCTTAACAGTTACAGTTCCCTCTATCAAACCTCTTCCCTTTCTCTTCGATTTCGGGACAATAAGACCTTAACAGTTACAGTTCCCTCTATCAAACCTCTTCCTTTTCTCTTCGATTTCGGGACAATAAGACCTTAACAGTTACAGTTCCCTATATCAAACCTCTTCCTTTTCTCTTCGATTTCGGGACGATAAGACCTTACCAGTTACAGTTCCGTCTATCAAACCTCTTCCTTTTCTCTTCGATTTCGGGACGATAAGACCTTAACAGTTACAGTTCCCTCTATATCAAACCTCTTCCTTCTCTCTTGGATTTCGGGACAATAAGACCTTAACAGTTACAGTTCCGTCTATCAAACCTTTTCAAAAAGGTTGGTAACCACTGCATAATCTAGACACAGTTGAATAGGTTGGGCGGATAGAAATTCCGTCTAGCCGGAATTATTACCAAAGTTTTGCGCCTCTTTTCTGTCAACGAGACAAAACTCACTTCATATTTTCGTTTCGGTGAGTTAAAAACACTTCTGTTGAAATGTGTTATTTTCTTGTTATCATGGACTTTCCTCTTGACTGAGCTCTGGTCCGGTTTGATTCGATTAAAGCCTTCCTGATACCCGCCTCTCATTCTCAGACCGTCTGACACGCTCAGGTCTTTCAGACAGCGTCTCAGAACCAGCGGTCTGTCAGATGGTCGAAATGTGTATGGCGGACAAAGCTTCAGACCTAGGTCTGTCAGACGCAGTGACTGGCATGAGGAGCATCTAGGACCTAGGTCTGTCAGACGCAGAGGCTGGCATGAGGAGCATCTAGGACCTAGGTCTGTCAGACGCAGTGACTGGCATGAGGAGCATCTAGGACCTAGGTCTGTCAGACGCAGTGGCTGGCATGAGGAGCATCTAGGACCTAGGCCTGTCAGACGCAGAGGCTGGCATGAGGAGCATCTAGGACCTAGGTCTGTCAGACGCAGTGACTGGCATGAGGAGCATCTAGGACCTAGGTCTGTCAGACGCAGTGACTGGCATGAGGAGCATCTAGGACCTAGGTCTGTGAGACGCAGTGGCTGGCATGAGGAGCATCTAGGACCTAGGTCTGTCAGACGCAGTGACTGGCATGAGGAGCATCTAGGACCTAGGTCTGTCAGACGCAGTGACTGGCATGAGGAGCATCTAGGACCTAGGTCTGTCAGACGCAGTGACTGGCATGAGGAGCATCTAGGACCTAGGTCTGTCAGACGCAGTGACTGGCATGAGGAGCATCTAGGACCTAGGTCTGTCAGACGCAGTGGCTGGCATGAGGAGCATCTAGGACCTAGGTCTGTGTGCTGGGTGAACACGAGAACACCATCAGAAAGCTTTCTCACTTAGGTGCTTAGAAGCTTAAAATCCAAAAGCCAAATCGTTCTTAAATAAAACTCCTCAATAATTTAATGCTGAAAGTATCGAATTTGGAAAGTTAGAAAGAAGAAGATTTCATCGTGAAGAACTTTATCACGGAATCGGAAAGAAATTAGAAGTGACGATACATCATAGCAGCTTCATCCTACATCTTGATTTGTGTAAATCACTACCTTGTAACTTTACCACTACGACTAGCATTACCAGAACTAGCGTTCACAATGTGTTCAGGACTTCAGGCCCTTTCACAGTTCTTCCGTCAGTTCCCTCTGCACAAGCTCGATGTTCTCAGCTCCGCTGTTTTTAGCCATACGAGACGAGTCTCATTTAAAGCATTGAAAGATTTGATTTGAAAGTCAAAACTCACATGATTATGCAGAGACAATCCAGACGCAGTGGCTGGCATGAGGAGCATCTAGGACCTAGGTCTGTGAGACGCAGTGACTGGCATGAGGAGCATCTAGGACCTAGGTCTGTCAGACGCAGTGGCTGGCATGAGGAGCATCTTATAGGACCTAGGTAATCGCCGGCTGCTGACCGGAACTTTTTTTTAAGAGGGAAATTCAACAATGAAGATCTTATTGTCCTGAATCGAACAGAGAAGGAAGACAGGATAGGAGAGCCAGCCGTTTCGAGAACGAACCTTTTTGTTTAGATTGTTTAAAATAAAGTATGCCTCGAGCGGGCATCCAAGAGACAATCTTCGTCGCGCCGCTATCTTATTTTAGGGTCCTCTTTGTTGATTCTTTTCAGTAGCGTATCCCAAGTTGAAGCCAGGAAAAGCACCGCGCTTCTTTCCCTCTTTGACGATTTCCTCACCTCCCTATTTGCCACTTATACGAGAAAAGAATTGATTTAGGTATTTAATCTGGATTCCCAGAATACAACAACCTCCGTGCCCGAGTGGGTATATCACACTAAATCCGCTACCTAGCACTTTTAAGGCAGACACGCTACGCTCCAAGCTAACTAAGCCTCAATTTCAAATTTTTAACTTCTTGGAACTGAAGCAACTTTGAGTAAGACGTGTATCTGGCGACTGCCTCTGGCGATAGCCGACTCAATAGGGCATCAGGATTTAAGTAAAAAATTCAAGCGAAAAAGTTTGAGAAAAAGCAATGTGCTTTCCGGTTTTCCTAAAACTTCTCCAAATTGAGAAATTCCTTCGTAAAATGCTGAAAATGTAACGCTCATCATGCCAAAACTATTTTATCTTCATTTTGTTTCTCATCTCTTCTTTACCTTCTCCTTCTTCTTCTTCTTCTTCTTCTTCTTCTGGTGAAAGTGGTGTTCTTTAGAACACCACTTTCATAAAGAAGAGTACAAACAAATAGAACAAAACCAGTACAACATGCGGAGACCACATTTCAGAAGAACAAGAGGAAACACGGGACATAGAATATCTTCATAACTTCAACATTTTTCAACACTAAACTTGGTCTTCTTTATTCTTTTTTTTCCTCTTCAACTGATTAAGTCTTCTTCCACGGTTCACCGCATTTTGAATATTGTTGTAAATAATTTGGAAATACCCACAGGGGACCTGTATCTGAATTAAGGGGTTCAATGTACGAAGGGGCCTATCCCTGCTTAGGTCCTTTTTGGGTTCAAATCGAGGTATGCCTCTCATACTCTCAGATGGGTGATAAGAGACACAATACTTCCCATTTAGAAAAAAGAAAAAGAAGAATTACCTATAATAGCAATTAATGTTCCCGAAAAGTACTACCTACATGTAATTAGTGGAACATGAAAAGATTGTTGTAAAAAGAAAGCAATCAATAAATCTATTATTATTTAGGTGCTGGGTGAACACGAGAACACCATCAGAAAGCTTTCCCACTTAGGTGCTTCAAAAGCTTAAAATCCAAAAGGCAAATCGTTCTTAAATAAAACTCCTCAATAATTTAATGCTGAAAGTATCGAATTTGGAAAGTTAGAAGAAGATATTTTCATCGTGAAGAACTTTATCACGGAATCGGAAAGAAATTAGAAGCGACGATACATCATAGCTGCTTCATCCTACATCTTGATTTGTCTAAATCACTATCTTGTAACTTTACCACTACGACTAGCATTACCAGAACTAGCGTTCACAATGTGTTCAGGACTTCAGGCTCTTTCACAGTTCTTCCGTCAGTTCCCTCTGCACAAGCTCGATGTTCTCAGCTCCACAGTTTTTAGCCATACGAGACGAGTCTCATTTAAAGCATTGAAAGATTTGATTTGAAAGTCAAAACTCACATGATTATGCAGAGACAATCAACTGTTTAAAATAGAATAAAGGGAAAATGAAAAAAAAAAGTAAATAGGAGATGGATAGATAGAATAGTGGGTAGAGTTCAAAACATAAACAGCAAAGAAGGGGTGGGGAGAGTTGACAGGGGGAAAAGGGATAAAATTGAAAAGGGATAAGGACATAAATAGAAACATTAACCTACATTAGTGAAACAATAACCAGATAAAAAAAAATAGGTCTATGGGTTGAGTTATAAATATCAAATCAGCCATAAATAAATTAATAAAAACTTTTAAACTTTTACAATCAACGGTAAACGCGTATAAGATAGCTAGAAAAAATACTCCGGTCAACTATGCACGAAAGTTGATTCCTACAACCTACATCAAAATCAAAAGAAATCCAAAGAAGATGACCTGACTAAACGGTTAGAGTTATTGTAAAAGTTACAATAGAACATAAAAATAAGCATCATTCAATAGGATAAGGAAAGTCGTGTGATGTTCACACCAGATTTTTATATAAGGTATTTCTCGAGGTAGGATTTAAATGCTTTTGAAGGTAAGTCATATTGTATTATTGCAGGTTGGTAACCACTGCATAATCTAGACACAGTTGAATAGGTTGGGCGGATAGAAATTCCGTCTAGCCGGAATTCATTACCAAAGTTTTGCGCCTCTTTTCTGTCAACGAGACAAAACTCACTTCATATTTTCGTTTCGGTGAGTTAAAAACACTTCTGTTGAAATGTGTTATTTTCTTGTTATCATGGACTTTCCTCTTGACTGAGCTCTGGTCCGGTTTGATTCGATTAAAGCCTTCCTGATGCTCGCCTCTCACACTCAGACCGTCTGAAACGCCCAGGTCTTTCAGACAGCGTCTCAGAACCAGCGGTCTGTCAGATAGTCGAAATGTGTCTGGCGGACAAAGCTTCAGGCCCAGGTCTGTCAGACGCAGTGGCTGGCATGAGGAGTATCTATTAGGACCTAGGTAATCGCCCGCTGCTGACCGGACCTTTTTTTACTTTCTATTACTACAGTATAGCGGAGCTATACTAGTAATGAAAGTATTGCAATCGGTCCAAATTTTTTAAGAGGGAAATTAACAATGAAGATCTTATCGTCCTGAATCGAAGAGAGAAAGAAGACAGGATAGGAGAGCCAGCCGTTTCGAGAACGAACCTTTTTGTTTAGATTGTTTAAAATAAAGTATGCCTCGAGCGGGCATCCGATTCGCTACCTAGCGCTTTTAAGGCAGACACGCTACACTCCAAGCTAACTAGGCTGAAGCAACTTTGAGTAAGACGTGTATCTGGCGACTGCCTCTGGCGATAGCTGACTCAATAGGGCATCAGGATTTAAGTGAAAAATTCAAGCGAAAAAGTTTGAGAAAAAGCAATGTGCTTTCCGGTTTTCCTAAAAGTTCTCCGAATTGAGAAATTCCTTCGTAAAATGCTGAAAATGTAACGCTCATCATGCCAAAACTATTTTATCTTCATTTTGTTTCTCCTCTCTTCTTTACCTTCTCCTTCTTCTTCTTCTTCTTCTTCTCCTCCTTCTTCTTCTCCTTCTTCTTCTCCTTCTTCTTCTCCTCCTCCTCCTCTTCTTCTTTCCTTTTTTCTCTTCCTCTTTTCTTTGCTATTACCGCTTCTTCCCCCTTCTCTTCAGCTTTAACATCTCTTCTCTTCCTCTTTTACACCCTGGTTTTCTTTCTCCTCCTCCCTCCTTTCCTCTTTTTTTTCTTGTCGAAATTTTCTGACATAAATTCCCGTCCACTTGACTGCTTGACCGCTCCGATTTCATGTCCACCCATCACAACTATGTAATACGTACCTATAACGAATGGACACGAAATAATAATAATAATAGTGCTTATTTATACTGCTCGCATAGGACTGAAAAGTCCCTTTACTCCAGCAGTAGGCTACAAATTCATCCCCCGAATAGAATGCCTTTTTACTTTCCTTATCCTATAGGAAGGAAAGTAATGTAATCGGGTCAAAATTTCGATGGTCAGTTTTTAGTGTTCTTCTTCTCCTCCTCCTCCTCCTCCTCTTTTCTCAATTCTCTTCCTCTTTTCATTGCTATTACCGCTTCTTCCCCCTTCTCTTCAGCTTTAACATCTCTTCTCTTCCTCTTTTACACCCTGGTTTTCTTTCTCCTCTCCTCCCTCCTTTCCTCTTTTTTTCTTGTCGAAATTTTCTGACATAAATTCCCGTCCACTTGACTGCTTGACCGCTCCTATTTCGTGTCCACCCATCACAACTATGTATACGTACCTACCTATAACGGAATGGACACGAAATAATAATAATAATAGTGCTTATTTATACTGCTCGCATAGGACTGAAAAGTCCCTTTACTCCAGCAGTAGGCTAGTACTATTATTGTGGTCAAATTCTCAAATTATATTGAGGATAAAATTCCATACGTCGGCTGGGATTGAACCCACGCTCTCCTGTTTACCAGGCGAGCGCCTTGACCACTACACCACCATAATGATTATTATTATTATGAATCCACCCCCAGGGCAAACTCATGTTAAATAATTCTGGACTTACAAGCTTTCCTCTCCCTCCCTTAGCCACCCCTCCATTCCTTTCTCCAAATCTCTTTCGTCCTTTTCCGTAAATATCTCTTTATTACTTTTTCCTACTCTCATTTGGCCTCTTCCTTTGCTCCTTCTCTTTCCTCTCCCTCTCCTACTATTTCTTCCCTTAGTCTCGTTATTCTATCATTTATCCTTATTCCTTTCTCCATTTCTTCTTCGTATTATCTTCTCCTCCTTTGTTTCCTTTCATTCTCATTACGCTATCATTTATATTTCTCTTCCCCTTTCACTATGTCTCCTTTTTTCTAACAATTTCTTTTTCCTTTTCTTTCTTCGTCTCCTTCTCCTCCTCTTCTTTATTTCATCATTTATTCTCCTCCTCTTTATCTCCCTTTCTTTCCAACAATTTCTTCTTCGTCTTCTTCTAGTCTTTCTTAGCCTCCTTCTCCTACTCTTTATTCTATCGTTTATCCTCTTCCTCCTCCTCCTCCTCCTACTCCTCTTCATTTCCCTTTCTTTTTAACAATTTCTTCGTCTTATTCTCCTTCTCCTCCTCCTCCTCCTCCTCCTTCGTTTTCTTTATTTTATGATTTATTCTCCTCCTCTTTATCTCCCTTTCTTTCTAACAATTTCTTCTTCGTCTTCTTCTAGTCTTTCTTAGCCTCCTTCTCCTACTCTTTATTCTATCGTTTATCCTCTTCCTCCTCCTCCTCCTCCTACTCCTCTTCATTTCCCTTTCTTTTTAACAATTTCTTCGTCTTATTCTCCTTCTCCTCCTCCTCCTCCTCCTCCTGGGAGAAAGAAGATGGAAGTGTAAGGGAGAGAGAAGATGGGAGTGTAAGGGGGGGGGAGAGAGAGAGAGAGAGAGAGGGAGGAAGGATATGATGGCTGTGTTATTCACACTCTTCACATCATACCCCGTGAAACGAAGGAGAGAGAGAGAGAGAGAGAGAGAGAGATGGGAGAATTTAGGTAGGTACACTTAGGTTATTTTAATACATACCCCACAAAAACAGAAATGTGAAAAAAAAAGGCCAAGTTCCTGTCCAAAAGTGTCGGCCCTTAAAAGTGGTGAGATCAGAAAATTAAGGCCAAGTCTGCATTCCCAATTTTTCGTATCTGCCGAAAATGCTGGATCTCAATTCCTTCAACCTTCTCTCAATTTTAACTTCGCAATGTTTTCCTTTTATTTTCATGTTAATAATAAGTACCGTATAGTACATATATTTATGTTGATATCTACTACCATGACATAACAAAAATAATAGACTAACAACACCATCACCTCTAAAAGCTCGCAAATAGCTAGGTAATAAGTAGATCTGTACCTACCAATGATGTGTAAATATAAATACACACTTAGAAAATCTGTTGTGAACATCACACGACTTTCCTTATCCTATTGAATGATGCTTATTTTTATGTTCTATTGTAACTTTTACAATATCTCTAACCGTTTAGTCAGTATAGCTGAAAACCGCCAAAAAACGGTCAAAATCTGTCCAAAAGCGGTCAAAATACCGCCAAGCGCAGCAACCATCTCAACCAAGCGTTTTGTGTTGCATCCTTGTCGGTCAAAATACCGCCAAGCGCAGCAACCATCTCAACCAAGCGTTTTGTGTTGCATCCTTGTCACATTTGTGAACTACATACCAAATTTCAAGTCTGTAGCTTATACCGTTCCCGAGATATTGTTAAATTACACCGAAAACCACTAAAAAGCGGTAAAATGCCGCCAGCCATTGCACCGGTCTTAACCAAAAGTTTCGTGTTGCATCCTTGCCACATTTGACAGCTACATACCAAATTTCAAGTCTCTAGCTCTTACCGTTCTCGAGATATTTTGTTTACAGACAGACACGACACCGAAGCGAATACAATAGTCCGTCCACTATACCTTTTATTATTAGTAATAATAAAGGAAGGACGGACTAAAAATCGGCTTTTAAATTTAAGGTGTGTCCAAACATAGGCGACCAGTGTGTGGACACACCTTTAGACTTCATTTAACGTTGGACATCCCTGACTCCCTGAGGATTTACTAATTAGCGATAGTTTATTCTTACGGAGCTGGTGGAACAGACAGACAACGAAACTCGAAATTCACATCGCTCGCTCAAGAATTCTCTTTTAAATTTAAGGTGTGTCCAAACGTAGTCAACCAGTGTGTGGACACACCTTTAGACTTCATTTAAGGTTGGACATCCCTGACTCCCTGAGGATATACTAATTAGCGATAGTTTATTCTTACGGAGCTGGTGGAACAGACAGACAACGAAACTCGAAATTCACATCGCTCGCTCAAGAATTCTGAGCCCCCTGAGTACATTTTTATAGGGGAAGTTTGCAAGAAGTTTTATGGTCGTAAATCACTGGGCGGGAAGTCCTCCCCCCGCTGTTTCGCTACGAAATTGTAAACAAATCTTCAGACAAACTGGCGAACATTTCTAGGCTGGTCGAAACTTGGGCCCATAAATATAAGTCTCATAAAATAGAGCCCGATCTCCCTTTATTCCCAATATAATGTTCAAGTCACCCATCCATTTATTGACCTTGCTCGGCGTAGCTTAACATAGATGATGGTGCAAATGGTTTTTGGGGATTTTTTTTTCTTCTTTTTCACATTTTCTTACACAAATGAGCTCTGATCTTGAAATTTGTCGCGACGACCTATGAACTCAAAGCGAGAAAGT
>NW_007379511.1:44189-66205 GCF_000475195.1 Diaphorina citri
GTTATCTAAAACTTTCTCGCTTTGAGTTCATAGGTCGTCGCGACAAATTTCAAGATCAGAGCTCATTTGTGTGAGAAAATGTAAAAAAAAAAAGAAAATGTGAAAGTTTTTTTTTTGGTTTTTTGGCTTTATGGTGATCCTGGTAAAAAGACCTTTAATTTGATATATAGGTCGACCAGGTTTGGATAAGTCCTTCTATGGGGACAGACTGACGGACTGACTGACAGACAGACACCGAAGCGACTACAATAGTCCGTCCACTATACCTTTTGTTATTAGTAATAATAAAGGAAGGACGGACTAATAAGTAATGTAAAAGATCTGGCAATAATGATGATGATGATACTAATAATGTGGAAGATAAAATAACAATAATGATGATATTAATAATGTGAATGTGGACGATTCAGCAAAAATAATGATGGTGATAATAATGTGGAAGAGCTCAGAGCAAATCTGTTACATACAAGATGACATGCCGGATAAGCAAATACAACATGCTCAACATGCCAAAACCATGTAGGTGGTGAAATAATTAATAGTTGTATAGTTTACACTATACTAAGGAATATGATGTCAGGCAAGGCAGGCATACACCTGAAAAGACCGTATTAATATTAGGCAAGACGGACATGCCCCTGACAAGGTAGACAGTATCGATATTTTGCATGCCAATAGGTGTGGTAGTTGCTGCCACTTTGAAGAATTTGCAGTTCGTATTGTGAAATGGAGTGTGATAGTAGCCAAAACCAAATGTTAACCCAAATCAAATACCCTAGTTAGGGCTGATTGATAGGCTGACGAAAAACGCCGACCCTATCTGAACACGGGTTTTAAACATTTTCAACATACTACTTTGGGTAACAATGTCAAGGTGTTCTCGACATTTTCAAAAAAATACCAGCAAATAACAAGCATAAAAAGTAATTAATACCATTAAAACTAAAACAAACGTTCCTAAATCTCAAATTCTCATAAATGAGCAATGAGCACGCCAGCCGATCCACAGTCCATCTAGTTTTCCCTCTGAAATCTCCACGTCTTGTCAGAAAAAGTGATAAATTATCTTGAATAACTTCGTTGTTTGCAAAAATCTGCCTCACTATAATAGCATAGCTGTCACAAGGGAATCTGTCACATAAACTTCTTATTATTCTTCATTTGTGTTTCTCACATTATTTATGAGAATGTGAGATATAACTACAATATTTGTGAGAGTGTGAGATATAACTGCGGGGAGCTAGATGTGAGGCCCGTTTAATTTATTATTTTGGTCAGTTTTTAGTCCGTCCTTCCTTTATTATTACTAATAATAAAAGGTATAGTGGATGGACTATTGTATTAAATCATCAGGGGAAAAAAAAAACATGAGACAAAGGGAATGCCATCAGAAATCAGAATGTGTTGAAAAAAAGACGATAGTATATTCTATATTTTATTGTTTTTCCCCCCCCGCCGTCTATCGCGACGCGTCAGCCTTATTTATTTCGTAACAATTAAACGATTTCTTCACTAGACTCGTGTGGTCTGTGTCGAAGGATGCCCAATTGCCCATCTTGTAGAATGCCCTTCATCTGATGGGCGAGAAGAGACACGCACCCATTTAGGTGCAGAACAGCAGAAAGACCCCCGCTACAATATTTGCAATAAAAACACGAATGCATTTTTTTTTTATCGATCATGGGTATCGAAACCGAAACCTTCTGCATGGCAAGCAAGCGCATTACCACTGAACTCACCGTGCTCTCAAGATATTAGTATATTTTATTCTTTCCCCCCCCCCCCCCGCCGTCTATCGCGTCGCGTCAGCCTTATTTATTTCGTAACAATTTAACGATTTCTTCACTAGAGACTCGTGTCGAAGGATGCCCAATTGCCCATCTTGTAGAATGCCCTTCATCTGATGGGCGAGAAGAGACACGCACCACACATTTGGGTGCAGAACAGCAGAAAGACCCCCGCTACAATATTTGCAATAAAAACACGAATGCATTTTTTTTTTCCTTTTTTTTATCGATCATGGGTATCGAACCCGAAACCTTCTGCATGACAAGCAAGCGCATTATCACTGAACTCACCGTGCTCTCAAGATATTTAACAAATGAGGCATGAGAAATTCTTCACTGGAAATCTTGACAAATGACTACCAATAACAGAGGTTATAGTTATTATCTTGACAAATGACTCCCAATGAGCTTCTAATGGAGAAATGCATACAAATCCATGTTTGATGACCCAGAGGCGTTCATGAGAGTAATGAATGTCATGATAATGACGAGTAGCTTGCAATAATGGATTTGTTGCATGGTTGCATCGAGCTTATGATGGAATATAGAAGATCAATGCACAGAGATGACTCAGATGACGTTGAAAAATCAACCAAGGACATCACACGACTTTCCTGGGCCATCTGTGACCTACAGGCTATTGGAAGAGTAATGAAGAATAATTTGACTAGGGATTTAATGGAGTAGCTTGCAATTTGTTGCATGGATGCATCAAGCTTGTGATGGATTAACTGAGAACATCACACGACTTTCTTTGGCCATTGTTGACCTACAGGATATTAGAAGAAGAGTAATGAAGTCTAATTTGGCCAAGGATTAAATGGAGTAGTTTGCAAGAATGGATTTATTGCATGGAACTTATGATGGATTTTAGAAGATGTATGTTGGAACTTTAGAAGAGGACAGTGACAAATCAACTGTGAATATCACACGACTTTCTTTGGCATTTGTGACCTGGAGGAAATTACAAGAGTAATGAAGACTAATTTGACTAGGGATTTAATGGAGTAGCATGCAATAATGGATTTATTGCATGGATGCATCAAGCTTGTGATGGATTGTAAAAGATCTACAATGTACGAGTACCTTGTACAGAGATGAGATTGTAGAGAGTCCGTCTTCATATTTTCTTTCTCTATCAATTTGCCATTCTCTCTCCCTCTAAATTCATCTTAGGATGTCAGACCGAAATTGACCGAATGTCAAATAAAACAAATCCAGAGTTCCTCTTGATAATCATTGTACCTATGATATTATAAATAAAAATAAATGAAGTATTTATGAAAAAAAAAAAATAATAATAATAATCATATGACCCGATTTCACAATCCTACCAATGTAGTTTTGCAAAGGTAGTTGCAAATGTAATTTCACCAGAAAGGTTGTAAACAAAATGGTGTGGATTTTCTTCTAAAGTGTGGATTACTGATTGTTGTTATGATCTTTAACTCATTGTTTTGAATAAAGTGTGCAAAGCTTTGATGTTTTAGTGGAAATGTAGAGCATCGTCCTTATTTTGCGTGGTTTCCGTGTTATGAAATTGAAATTCTGTATATCTTCCCTGAGATTCGACTTACTTATATGTTTAGTACTTTATCTTCTCCTGGGGAAGGATATGTATTGTATTAGAATATTTTTGTACATCATTATCACCAGTATGAAAGAACTTGAAGAAGAGATTGGTGTCACTTGCCATGCGATTTCTCAGAAAGCGAACAGAAGAACCAAGGCTTTGAATATAACTACGACTTTGGATATATTGCACAGGTATACTTAACTGCAGTAACTATGGCTTTTATAATATAGCACAGGTATACTTTATTGCAGAAACTACGGCATTGGATATACATATTTCGCTATAGTAACTTTGGTTTCGAATATACGGATTGTATAGATATAGTATTTTTCTATAGTAAAAATAGTAAGGTGTGACAGTGAGACATCTAGTGAACTCACGTGATGTGAATATTTTACTCTTGTAGCACTTTCTTAACAATACATTATACAGGGACAGCTCAAGATGAGAATGAAAGAATTTAGCTAAAAATATACGGGGTGTATTAGATAAAAGTTTAGACTCTTGTAGCACTTTCTTGATAATACAATATACATAATATAAAAATCTTCAACCAGTGTGAACACTGCACACAACTCCAAGCTTCGGCGATTGAAAAATTAATAATCTATGGATCGTACACCACACAGTATTTTGAAGAAAGTAAACAGGTGCCCATTTGCGATAAAAAGAGAATAATAAAAATAAATAAATATCAAAATAATCAGGTAATATACAATCACCATTATTTTGATAACAAACCGACCGATTTACAATCATTTTAAATATTCAGAAAGTAAGGTGAAAAAACCTCCAAAATCTAATGATCGTCAAGTTCACGTTAAACCAAACACAAAATCAATAAAAATCTAAAAACAACAATAATAATAATTTATCCATAATAATAATAATGATGATAATAATACCTAATTTTATCAGACAGAAAAATAGCTCGGTTTGATTAAAGAACGTCATTAAAATGCACACTAGGTATACTTAAATTCAATATAGGACACAAAAAAAAAGAATTACCATATGAAGCACAATGCACAACAGTCTTAATTTAAATAATGACTTGAAGAAGTCAGGTGGACCAGAAAATCAAGTGTTTTGGTAAATTTGGATATATTTTATTGGAAACCGATCAGGACAAAATAATAAATAAATAAATAAATTTAAAAAAAAAACAACGAATTTTTTTTCTGTGTGGTCCAATACAGGTCATTAATTAAGATCAGCCACAGTTACTTGGCCAATTTGTAATAACTCATAACTCATCCTCAGATGCTGTTTTTTTCCTCTCTCCTAATGGACTTAAAGCTGGTCCATTTTAAATTTTTAATCCTCCAAAATTATGTAAATTTGGTTCAGTTTTTTTTATCGGAAACTTGGAAAGTGATGTACGTCTATATACTCTATATGTTCAATATTAGATGATTAGAGGATAAATTTAGCTTATATTCCATAGATGTGGTTGCGTAGCTTATATTCCATAGATGTGGTTGTGTAGAAAGACGAAATTCCATTCCTCGGCTTAAATTGAACCCACACCCTTCTGATTACCAGGCGAGCCACTCAGACCTCCCTGTATAATCAAATATCAACACGAGACTCATTGAGTCATGAATTCATGATTCATGATCAAATTATCAATGATTCTCGAGCAGTCATGACAGAATCTGAGAGATTATATCATGATCATGACCACCTATAACTTCAACTTTGGTTTTGTTGTGATCAGCTCGTGCGATTATTTGAATCAGAAAGTATATATTAGTACAGGGTTCGGCTCATTGACTGAATAGTCCATTGTTAATAGTAGTTATACTTATAACTCACCTAAACTACGGTTCTCGTGTCGGACCCTGTATAACGTGATTTCTGTTTGATCGTATCAACCGAGTGATGAAAAATGACTCAACGATTCCACAATGGTGTTTCACCGGTGTCAACCGATGGCAACGTTACCAAACTCACCCAAGTATCGAATGTCACCAGGATTAATCTAGCAGATCTAGCTCACTTTGATCTTAGCCAAAAGGCTAAGAAGCGCTGTGGACTCGATCTAAGGGGGTCGAGTGGACTGGAACACATCACGTGGCTTCAGGGCTTCAGGCACACTCCATTTGTCAAGGGTCTAGGTTTATCTTGCCCTGAGAATCCTGGGATTTGGGATCAATTTAATTTGAATTAAATTTCCTTGTTTAATTTAATTCTATTACTTCTGGTGGTGTAGTGGTCAAGGCGCTCGCCTGGTAAACAGGAGGGCGTGGGTTCAATCCCAGCCGAGGTATGGAATTTTATCTGTTAGTCCCTTAGCCAGATTAAACAGGTCTACACTCTCTGTTCAAATTCCCCCAGCCAGACTAAGCCTCGGTGGTTTGGTCAAGGCGCTCGCCTGGTAAACAGGAGGGCGTGGGTTCAATCCCAGCCGAGGTATGGAATTTTATCCTCAATAGCGCTCGCCTGGTAAACAGGAGGGCGTGGGTTCAATCCCAGCCGAGGTATGGAATTTTATCCTCAGTATAATTTGAGATGCTGGAGTAAAGGGACTTATCAGTCCTATGCGAGCAGTATAAATAAGCACTATTATTATTATATATAGTGGCCTACTGCTGGAGTAAAGGGACTTTTCAGTCCTATGCGAGCAGTATAAATAAGCACTATTATTATTATTATTCAGCTCTAGGACAAATCTTAATCTTACTGAACGCTCTAGCAAAGACTAGGTATTTGTCCAGAAAAACTCGATATTTGTCTAGAAAAACTCGTACTTTTATTTTTAATTAACAACTCATCCCTAAAGGGAATTTAGCAAAAAAAAGTCCCTATGATGCAGTAGAATGTAGAGAGGCATAATAACCATCGCAATTCATATACGTTTTTTTTTAATCTCTAATAATACTTCTGCTTCTTAATACTAATACTGCGACGGATGCGCCAATATTTCATAGGAGCTTCTTCATCTTCAGTCTGCATAACATCGATAAATCAAACCTCCCAACACATTAATCTCCAGCATGGAAGAACATAAGAGCCACTTTGTCTTCACTTAAATCTCTGTGAACTGTGAATGCCCCGGTGCAAGTTATCAGAAATTCCCTATACATTAACGGGAAAGTAATTTCTGCAAAGTACACATTACACCGAGATCCAAAGTAACCGGACCAAGTTCTCGAATTACACACTTGAAACCGAGGTTTACTTTCAGTAGAAGAGATGGATTACCGATTCCTACACTTGAGTTCAAAAATTCCGGACGAATTCCACTTTTGATCTGACAGTCTTGCAATAAATCCTTCTTAATCCTTGGTCAAATTGGTCTTGCAAAGGAAAGTCGTGTGATGTTCACAGTTGAATTTTCAACGTCATCATCTCTGTACAATCCGGGGTAGCAGCCAAGGTTTAGGGTAGGGGAAAAAACAATAGCTCATTCCTTAAAGGAAATGCAGCTAAAAATATACAAGAGTACTACTCCATTTATTACCATTTCGAAATCTTTCGGGTCATGGAGATTGATAGCATCTGACTAACAATCAAAGCAAAGAATCAATTTGTCTCGGATCGGCGACAAAGAAAGCCCACATGAAATTGGCAACTTGATCTGATCGGTCTAATTGGCAATCCAGCCAGACATGTTCTCCAAACAAATTGACATCAGACGAATAATTGGCAAACCGATTTACGTCATCCTCTCTTTCTTTTAACCTGTTCACGGTCTTCCAACACCCAGCTGACTGATGGAGCGTTTCAAATGTTTCAATTGGTTTATTGGACTACCACAAACAGACTTATTGGACTACCACAAACAGACTTATTGGACTACCACAAACATGTGGCTGGATGATGTGAAGGAAGGGTTAGGAGTGAGAGTGCAAGGAGCTGGCAATGAACCGAGAACTTTATAGAACAACAGTTGGAAGACTTCTAGCAACCATCGACCACGATGACGCTACATGATGATGATTGGTGACTTATATTCCCTGAGTCCCGACAGCGGAGGATGTAAGCGCGGACAACTTGTTCGCTGGTCACCTGCGGAGGAGAGGAAGAAGAGTTGAAACTTTTCCAGAAGAAGGAGGAAGAGGAAGGAGTAGAAGGAGGAGGAGAAGAAGATGTAGAGGAAGAAGAAGGAGGAGAAGGAGAAGAATATTTGGAAGAAATGGCTTGTAGGAGTTTTAAAAAGGTTGAAAATTTTCCATCATTGAAGAAAAAGAAGACGGCGAGTAGAAGTAAAGAGAAATGGGTGGGATGGTATTTGTGGACGGTAGGATGGTAAATAGGTACTCCTACATACCTACATATCTGGTGTATTCAGCCTCGAAAACCTGGCCTCGTTTTACGGGGAGGGACTCATATTCTCTGCCAGGTACCAACTTGAGCACTGTTCCCCTATTTTAACTCAAGGTAATAGATTTTCATTTCAGTAGGTAGGTAACTATAATAATGAAGTAGTAATTAAATTCACCATAAACCTATCTAGGTATGCATGATAGGGCATCATTAATACTGTTGCAGAATGTCATAGTTACGTTTCATTATTAGAGGTATTTCCATGTGTAAAGTTAATGTAAGGTACCCACTAACAAAGTACCCACAATGATGGGAGGCACCATCCGGGAAGACTAGTTGGCACATATAGGTAGGTAGATAATTAGTTATGTAAGTTATGTTTCATTATATGGAAATAATAATAATTTCGTTTTCTCTGCAACTAAATCCTGATACGAATGGGAAATCTGAACCTCGTTGAAATTTTACGTAGGTATTTACCAATACGGAAATATACAAAGCATATTTTTTATTCTGAGAAATTCAGAAGAAAAAAAAAACTAGTTTGATGTCCAAGACTACTAAAACCAAAGTTACAAGTATAATACATTATAATGTAAGAGTGTACCTATAGGATGACAGAAAACCAGTTTTTCTTGGCCTCACCTCTCGGTTTCTGATTTTCTCTGCCAGTTTCGTGGCACTCATCTTGAGGAGATCTGGATACCTGAGTCTGGGAAGTGGTTGGGTTCTGCGGAATAGTTGAATGATGATGAACAGGGGAGGTCTGTTTCCTCATTATGAATCACAATGAAGAAATAGACCTGATATTGTAAATCACTCAAGTGAACAACCTAACGACACCATGGATATTCTAAACCTCAACTCCATCCACAACAATTATGGCATTAGACAAAACACCACCCAACCATCTAAACAATGATATTATCACATCAGAACGAAGTAATAGTAGCAGCAAACCGAACAACAAGAACGAAGTAATAGCAAATATAACAACAATAAAAAAAGTAATAGCAAACATCATAATAAGAAAAATAATAATAGCAAACATAACAAACAACTAGAAACAAGTAATAGCAAACATCACTAGAAAAAAGTAGATAATAGTAGTATAAACAACAACACCAACAACAAAATATCAGTCACCGTTGTTATGCTAAACCACAAAAAACATGACAACAGTAAGAGCAATTACATTATCTATGACATCAGACTCAGCAAATGTAATAGAGTAGAACATGAAAAAATCATCACAAAGAAAGCATCTATCAACAACACAACACAACATCAGTGGAGTGTGGTGTGAGATTATAAAAAGGGGAAGTTATAAACCCATCTACAGTATGCCGATCTACTGGTGGTCTTAGTAAGTTGTTGTCTTAGCAGACCTGCAGACCGTCTCTTTGGTACACTTAGTAGAAAGAGAGTGTCCCGACTGTCCCTGACTTTGTCGACTGCGGAGATGCAAAACAGTCACCCATAATCAGATCACCCATATAGCATGCCGGTCTTAGTAGAATCCAGGTCGAATAATTTTCAAAGCTATAAACCCGTATACAGAATGGCGATCTGGTGGTGGTCTTAGAATCCAGGTTGAATCATCACTTCCTATTTTCGGTAAGTGGTAAGTAGTAGGGGAGGGTGACGAAACCGTAAAGTGGAAAAGAAGCTGTGTTTCCCCTAGCTTCCATGAAGGATACGCCACTGCCATACAGCCACATAAATCAAAACAACACAACGGCAACCGTATGAGATTACTATTCATTCTCGTTTTGTGAGATCTGACTATCTGAGAGATCTGGTTTATCAAATCCAAACAATATTCGTACTGAATCGCTTTTGTCTGATTTGGACAATGTCGTATCAACTCTAAGTCAGGACGGTTCACAAGGAGATTCATCCGGTCCCATTTTCCCCGGGCTCCTCAAAAGCGGGGGTGGGGGAAAAGCAGTTCCTAATTTAGCTAAAACTACCATTTCCCCCCCCCTGGGACCATAAAGTACTTCTTCAGGAGCTAAAATTAACTAGAATCTGTACTTCTAAGAAAATGTTGCAAAGGAGAGATCCATTGTTGGAACTTGTAGTTAGTTCCGTGGCCCGGTTATTATGCTATAAACGGCCCGGCTCTCAGTCACAATTAAATTGAAGTTTTGATCTGAATTCCGATTCAATCTGGGTGACAGTGGATTGGAGACAAGGATCCAAGGACAATTGTCTCTGACTTGATCGACTCTGGAGATGCAAATCAGATCACCCATAATCGGATCAGTCGTCAGGTTGCTCAGAATCAAGATCCTGTCGCTTCAGGCTTCTGGGTGTCAACAACAGACGAGACGTTTAACTCGGAGACCTAACTCACCATTGCCAATTATTTGAAGAGACTAGCTGAATTCCGTCGCTTCGCTCCGGAATACCGCTAGTTCATCCCGTCAACGGAAACGAACAAAAAATTCAGTTTTACCAATTCTGCCAAACTCTCTGACTCGCAGGTCAGTACTCCATGCTTTGGTTCCAGGTCAACAATTTCTTATACAATTTTATTATTTTACTGCCAGTTTTAATTCAAATTGAACAAAGACCATTACAGCTCAATTGGATAGCACTAAGCAGAAGAGAACCATCCATAAGGGGAATTGCGTTATGGATGGTTCTTTTCTGCTCAATGCTGCTCAATTACTCCTACTGACTATTCCAGTATCCCACTGACTACTCCAGTACTCCCCGGTAATGTCGATACTCTATGTTGGAACTTCGTACAATTCTAGATGATGCTTTAACGAAGGCAATTACTGCAATTAGAATATTTATATTTCATCGACAAAAAACTCAGAACATACATTTTTCATATAAATGGTATACCCACCCGTATAAGCAGAGCTTGTGCCACGGGTGGGGAAGCTTGTGCCACGGGTGGGGAAAAGCTTGTGCCACGGGTGGGAAATATTGAGAAGATACCATGTTCAGATGATGGTATAATGAACCTAAGTCGAAGTATGCTTGTTTTGCGAAAAGAGGTTATTTAGTTCAACCCTTCGCTGTAGAGACCATGGAGCGTTGCCTCGAAGGTTTGGCTGAACCATTTGGGCAAGAAATCGGTTAATATCACGGGAGAATCCGGAATCCGAAAAGCTTGTGCCACGGGTGGGAAATATTGAGAAGATACCATGTTCAGATGATGGTATAATGAACCTAAGTCGAAGTATGCTTGTTTTACGAAAAGAGGTTATTTAGTTCAACCCTTCGCTGTAGAGACCATGGAGCGTTGACTCGAAGGTTTGGCTGGACCATTTGGGCAAGAAATCGGTTAATATCACGGGAGAATCCCGTTCCAAGCATTTTCTTGCTCAGAAGATTGGTCTGGCCATCCAGAGAACAAACGCTGCATGCATCCTAGGGTCTCTGGGAGAAATTTTAGTGATTTTTTTTATTATTGTTTAAATAAATAAATATATTCCTTTATTTAATTCTAAGTAGAATACTGACAAGTTACCACGTCCGGAGCATGTTCTAAGTACGTTCCAGGAACAAGGATTCACGGGTCAATCAGCGAAGAACATTTACATAGAGTGAACCGATTTGAAACACAACAGAACAAGTTCCTGGTGAATAATTTAATTACAATATTAGTATCATTTGCATTATACAGATTATATTCGTATGATATGTACGTATAACATTTGCATTTGTTTGAGATTTAATTTAAATAACTTTCAAGACATTGTACAAGCAGAGGCTTGATTGAAAAGAGACTTGTTTGGAAGCGATTTTTCCAGGAAAATCTCTCCCTCTCGACATATGCCGAAATGGAAACACTAGAGGCAACTTATGCAGACAGTTTGTGGCATAATGGAGTAGGAGAGTAAAACTCCTGGTCTGATTCGACTATGAATTAGCTTAGAGTTTAGTTGAAAGGTGCGCAGTTACAAACGTAAAATCCCACGAAGGTACGCGTCACAAAGAGAGCAAAAGTCGAGTTTCGGAAGGCTAGTTTCACACATGGCTATAAGTTTTCATTCCGTACGGTTCGTTATCGGTCCCTCACACCTATCGGTATAGGTATGAAACGAGAATCATGTTTTAATTCGGACAGACATGGATTTTGGGAGAAACAAACTTCGTGAAGTAGGCCCCCCCATCCAATCACCCAACTCAAGACTTAAGATCGGATCAATCAAGTTGGCACACCACACAGACACAAGACTCCTAGGTCCCATGTTCATAACTATGTACTTGACATGATCTAGGAGACCTGCAGTCATGATGGACGTGGATCTAACAAGACCTGCTAGAGGACAGGAGTTCCCAACAAGACCTGCTAGGGAACATAGGTTACCAAAGGTCCGCGGAGTGCAGACCAATGGAAGATTGTGAGAAGGTTTCAAGTGGTTCGTGGCGCCAATTCGAGAACTTTTTTGAGAGATATGATAGAGGGAAATGTACCTGCCAAGGTCTTATCATCCGGAATACAGGATACGAGAAAGCCAGCCGTTCCGAGGACGAACCTTATCTGTTTAGGATAAAGTTCTTAACATATCGGCATTAAACTTTTCTTGAATAGGTCTATGAGTTCTCGAAAGAGTCTGCTACTCATACCCACTTGGGAACTCCTGTGCTATAGGAGACGAGATCTCTGTTCATATTGAATCAGACCTACTGAGTATCTCGTTATACTTGTCTAGCCTTCAGTCTTCACCCATCGTATCTGCCTATCTGCTTCTATCCGAACCTTGCCAAGGTTGCAAAAGAAGCATTCCTTTCCTGCCCTCGTGCCAGCATAGCTAGCTTGGTTAATAGCGCGTCTACCTTGTAAGCGCTAGGCTGCAGGTTCGATTCTTGCCCGAGGCAGATTTTATCCTGAACTGATATTGTTCGCTCCCGGAAGGGTTGGCTTTCTCCTATCCTGTCTTCCATCTCTCTTCGTTTTTCGGGACGAGGGACGTAAAATGTTGCTAAAAATTCAAATTGGAAGACAAACCTGTGAAAGAGAGGGAAATCAGGATACCAGCCAGCCGTTCCGAGAACGAACCTTATTTGTTTGGGATAAAGTTCGCCCCGGGAGGGAAACGAGCCTGCGACCTAGAGCCTTGAAGATAGGCGCTCTACCTTCTATTATTAGGTACCTATAATTGTTAAGGCGGTCTCTTCTTGATCCCTTGTGTGCCGCGTCCATTTTTGTTTAGGACTATTGCACTGTTCTACCTTCTAAGCTGATTAGGCAGGCAAAAACAATATACTCTGGATTTCCATACAACCCAATATTCCAATAGTTAGAATGGGATAAAGTTCGCCCCGGGAGGGAAACGAGCCTGCGACCTAGAGCCTTGAAGATAGGCGCTCTACCTTCTATTATTAGGTACCTATGTATGTTAAAGCGGCCTCTTCTTGATCCCTTGTGTGCCGCGTCCATTTTTGTTTAGGACTATAAGCTAATTAGGCAGGCAAAAACGATATACTCTGGATTTCCATACAACCCAATATTCCAATAGTTAGAGGGGACCTTGACAAAGTTACCGAGTCTTGTGCCTAAGTCTTCAATCAAGAATTTCCTCATTGGAGCAAGCATTGTGCAACTCTCCTCAGGAAGACAAGTACAAGCGTTCTATTATTTTTTATTGAAAACTTCTCATTATTCCGATATTAGCCAATATTATAATTAACTATCTTCTTCGAGCCATTCCTCCGCGGGTCATTTATTTTTTCCCTATTAAACTAACAACCGCAACATCTTGTAAGCAGCGTGTACTCCTTGTAAATAGCAAAGCGGACTACCAGTTTGCTCTGGTCTTGTAAATTGCGGACTACCTACCAGTTTGGTCGCCTATTAGTTTATTTTTACTTGCTTCTTTATAGAGTTTCGATAGAGGGAACTGTAACAACTGAAGTCTTATCATCCCGAATTGAAGAGATAAGGACAGGATAGGAGAAAGCCAGTCATTCCGAGAACGAACTTCATCTGGATAAAAAGGATAAAATTCGCAGAAAAATCTCCTTTTGGTAAGGAATTTTGCAAACACATAATTATGAGTGTGTGATTGTACCTATCTTCTACCAAAATGTGCACTCGCAATGAAAGATAGACCTAAACCTGATAGGTACCTGGAACACAAAATTAAAATTTTAAACACTTTGTATGTATGTGACAAATGTACTTGGAGCGCGAAATCAACCAAACTTCTGCCAACTTATTTCCAACTCTTACTTGACACGACAAGTAAGTTACTTTTACTCCGAGTACATCCTTAATGAGATCGTGAGTAGATTGCGTGAAGAAGAGGTGACACCGTGAGTCTATTTATTTTTTGTTTGAAGTAGAAGTAGAAGCAAAGAAAGAATAAAATAACAGGAGAAAGAAGCAGAAAATAAAGAAGACGTAGAAGAAAGAGCAGAAGAAAAAGAAGTATTATGAGAACAAAAAGAAGAAGTAGCAGCAAAGGAAGATAATGATGTCGAAGAAGAAGGAGCAGAAGCAGAAGAAAAAGAAGAAGCGAAAGAGAGAAAAATAATAGAAGAAAGAAGCAGATGACGAAGAAAGAGCACAAGAAGTGGGTACATGTAAGAAAGAAGAACAACAAGTATTATCAGAACTATAAATAACACCTAAAGAAGTCAAAGAAATTGGGGAAGTTATAAACCCATCTACAGTATGCCGATCTACTGGTGGTCTTAGTAAGTTGTTGTCTTAGCAGACCTGCAGACCGTCTCTTTAGTACATTTAGTAGAAAGAGAGTGTCCCTGACTTGGTCGACTGTGGAGATGCAAAACAGTCACCCATAATCAGATCACCCATATAGCATGCCGGTCTTAGTAGAATCCAGGTCGAATAATTTTCAAAAGGGGAAGCTGTAAACCCGTATACAGAATGGCGATCTGGTGGTGGTCTTAGAATCCAGGTTGAATCATCACTTCCTATTTTCGGTAAGTGGTAAGTAGTGGAGGAGGGTGACGAACCCGTAGAGTGGAAAGGAAGCTGTGTTTCCCCTAGCTTCCATGAAGGATACGCCACTGCCATACAACCACATAAAAAGAACCCTGGCCTTCGTAAGAAGTCTAGGGCTCTTCTAGAAAAATGAAGGGAATGTCACAAAAGATCTAACCAGGTCGAGTGACCATGGGCGTTCATCAAAGCCGATGGCCTTACTTATACTTATACCAATAATCAGAACTAAAAAGCAGCAAACGGAGACAATGATGATGAAGAAGGAGCAGAAGAAGAATTAGGTACATGTAAGGAAAAAGGAGAACAAGTATTATGACAAGAACAAAAAGAAGACGATGATGACTAAGAAGAAAGAGCAGAAGCAGAAGAAAAAGCTAAAACAGGAGCAGAAGAAAAAGCAAAAGCAAAGGAATGAGAAAAACAAGCAGCAGAAATAAGGTTCGTGCATGATAAATTCAATGTAGAAAAGATAGGAAAAAGTTTGACAGACACCGAAGCGAATACAATAGTCCGTCCCTTATACCTTTTTATTACTATTGTAATAATAAAGGAAGGACGGACTAAAAAGCAGCAAACGGAGACAATGATGATAAAAAGGAGCAGAAGAAGAATTAGGTACATGTAAGGAAAAAGGAGAACAAGTATTATCACAAGAACAAAAAGAAGACGATGATGACTAAGAAGAAAGAGCAGAAGAAAAAGCAGAAGCAAAGGAATAAGAAAAACAAGCAGCAGAAATAAGGTTCGTGCATGATAAATTCTCAATGTAGAAAAGATAGGAAAAAGTTCAAAACAAAACACCCGAGCACACGAACAATAAATTAAACGACTGTACAAAAACACCTCCAGAACAAAAACAACACTTTAGCACCTCGAGAAACAAAAACATTTCAAGACATACAAAAACCGTATTCAATTGGACAGCACTAAGCAGAAGAGAACCATCCATAAGGGGAATTGCGTTATGGATGGTTCTTTTCTGCTCAATGCTGCTCAATTACTCCTACTGACTATTCCAGTATCCCACTGACTACTCCAGTACTCCCCGGTAATGTCGATACTCTATGTTGGAACTTCGTACAATTCTAGATGGTGCTTTAACGAAGGCAATTACTGCAATTAGAATATTTTTTTTTTTTAAAAAACAAAAACCGTAGGACAGTATTCAGGATTTCAGATCTAAATGATGTATTTCGCATTTCACAGTTGTTCAAACATCATGTCCACAGAACTAAGAAAGTTTCTACTACTGTCTTTTATAAATCGAGGAAACCAGGAACTGGATTATGGATTCAACCTAGTTCGCTATGTGGGTAACGCGTCTGCTTTGTAAGCGCTAGGTCGCTTTCCCGATGTAATAACAAAAAAGTTCCGGGAACAAGAAAGAAGGTCGCGAGTTCCTATCCTATCCTGTCATCATCCTTCTCTCTTTGCTTTCGGGACCATAAGACCTTCGTAGTTACTATTCCTTCAAATCTCTTATGCTGGGGTTTACCAACTGGGGATTGAGATAAAACGAGGATTTCCGTACACTTACTACCCGGGTCAACCTCGGATTGAACTCAATCCTGAGATTCGACCTGAGTGTAATCCAGCCATTAGGATCACTCAAGCAACATCCTGCCTGGTAGGTATCCAGACGGGTGACCGTCTGAAGATAAAAACGGACCTGACCGCATACCAGAAATGCCAGAACATACTCTGCAGACAAACAAACCAAAAAGTACACCAACCTATCTTCGAAATACAAAACAGAACATTGTCGCTACATAAATCTGTAAAATACTTCAAATAGCAAACCGAAAAGAGGTATTGCCAACCAACGAACTCTTCGATTTCGGGACGATAAGACCATAGCAGTTACAGTTCCCTCTGTCAAACCTCTTAAAAAAAAAAAAAAAAAAAAAAAAAAAAAAAAAACATAGTGACAGAGTAAACCGTTGTGTTGTAGCTATTTTCTTCTTCTTTCTCTCCGTCTTCTTCTTCCTCTTCTTCCTATTCTTCCTTCTTCTCCCTCTTCTTCTTCTTCTTCTCCTTCTTCTTCTTCTTTCTTCCTCTTCTTCTTCTTTCTTCCTGTTCTTTTTCTTTCTTCCTCTTCTTCTCCTTCCTCTTCTTCTTCTTCTTCTTCTTTCTTCTTCTTCTTTCTTCTTCTTCTTTCTTCTTCTTCTTTCTTCCTCTTCTTCTTCTTCTTCCTCTTCTTCCTTTTTCTTCTTCCTCTTTCTCTTCTTCTTCTTTTGAGTGTTACCAACAATATAATTCGAACAGTCAATAATTAGCAGCTTGTTTCCTCCTTAGTAATTGGGAACTCCTGTTACTCCTTTGTTAGGAGACGATATCTCTGTTGATATTGAATCAGACCTACTGAGTATCTCGTTATAGCCTTCAGTCTTCAACCATCGTATCTGCCTATCTGCTTCCATCCGAACCTTGCCAAGGTTGCAAAAGAAGCATTCCTTTCCTTCCCTCGTGGCTTGTGTCAGCATAGCTAGCTTGGTTAATAGTGCGTCTACCTTGTAAGCGCTAGGCTGTAGGTTCGATTCTTGTCCGAGGCAGATTTTATCTTGAACTGATATTGTTCGTTCCCGGAAGGGTTGGCTTTCTCCTATTCTGTCTTCCATCTCTCTTCGTTTTTCGGGACGAGGGACGTAAAATGTTGCTAAAATCAAATTGGAAGACAAACCTGTGAAAGAGAGGGAGGACTTAATATCGGATCAATCAAGTTGGCACACCACACAGACACAAGACTCCTAGGTCCCATGTTCATAACTATGTACTTGACATGATCATGATCTAGGAGACCTGCCTGCAGTCATGATGGACGTGGATCTAACAAGACCTGCTAGAGGACAGGAGTTCCCAACAAGACCTGCTAGGGAACATAGGTTACCAAAGGTCCCCGGAGTGCAGACCAATGGAAGATTGTGAGAAGGTTTCAAGTTGTTCGTGGCGCCAATTGCGAGAACTTTTTTGAGAGATATGATAGAGGGAAATGTAACTGCCAAGGTCTTATCATCCGGAATACAGGATACGAGAAAGCCAGCCGTTCCGAGAACGAACCTTATATGTTTAGGATAAAGTTCTTAACATATCGGCATTAAACTTTTCTTGAATAGGTCCATGAGTTCTCGGTAGGGGTCTGCTACTCATACCCATTTGGGAACTCCTGTTACTCCTTTGTTAGGAGACGATATCTCTGTTGATATTGAATCAGACCTACTGAGTATCTCGTTATAGCCTTCAGTCTTCAACCATCGTATCTGCCTATCTGCTTCCATCCGAACCTTGCCAAGGTTGCAAAAGAAGCATTCCTTTCCTTCCCTCGTGGCTTGTGTCAGCATAGCTAGCTTGGTTAATAGTGCGTCTACCTTGTAAGCGCTAGGCTGTAGGTTCGATTCTTGTCCGAGGCAGATTTTATCTTTCCGAAACCCGTCAGATTTGATTTTACGTGCAATGGTGGGTCCAGACTTGTGCAATGCAACGTGCAAAGCATTTCTTTGCATTGCACGTTGCATTGCACAAGTCTGGACCCACCATTATGCATCGCGCTATCCAATTTCGGTTTCGGAATTACCTCAAACTTGTCTTGTAACGTTGTGAGTAGAGTGCAGTATTTCTCCAAATCCGATTGTGATAGAAAGCCGCTGGTTTCAATATAGGTTTGGAACATTAGCAAATGGGGAGTGTAGCTAGACAGTCCTATGAGGGACTTGAGGAATTCTGCCACTGTGTTGGGTTGTGACTGAGGAAGGAAAGAGGGAGAGAAAAATGTAAATAATTATGAATTATTATTTCTGATGAATTGTTATTTTTAAAATGTATGTATGTACCTCGAATGCTCGAAACAGCTTTCGCCTTACCGTCTTCAAGAGACATTCTTTTACGTCCATCCCTAACTCCCGGTCACGGAGGGAGAGGAGAGTAACTGGAAACCCCTGTCGCTACAATAGCAGCAACTCACCTTACTGTGACTCAAAGGCTCAATGATAGAGTACAAACTATTCATGTCATCTATGGAGAATACTTTGCCCATACATGCTTCTGGTGACAACACGAGCTCTGGCATTATTAGCTGAGGAGAGAAAAATAAATAAATTACTTTGCGTGAAAAGCGTGAACGACCAACTAACTGTCCGTAGTGTTAAAGGGCCTAAAAGAAATGTGAAAAAATTTTAAATACGTATTCCGCAAATGTAATAGAAAGTCGTGTGATGTTCACACCAGATTTTTTTTTTCTGCCAGGCTAGGCTGCTGGCTCAAAAATAACTTCTAATGGCCATAATAATTATCCATGCTCATACGGTTCGTAAATTATACAGTGGATTGTATTTTGACTTGCACATCGACAGTTGGAATAATAATAATAAAGTGAGAAAGAGGAGAAGAAATAGCTTCCATAAATACAGAAATACTTTCCAGCATGGATCACTGAAGCTACGTTGTGTGTGGTTAGTATCCGGATAAGCGCCCATTTGGTCAATCACGAGCTTCTGTCTTTTCCTCGGGAGCGGATTTTATCCTGAACGTAGGTTTGTTCTTGGAACGGCTAGCTTTCTCTTATCCTTATTCTCTCTTCGCTTTCGGGACGATAAGATATCCGCAGTTAGAGTTCCCTCTATCAAACTTCTTAAAATATAAATAAAAAAACCGATGAGATTTCAGCATGCGATTTTTATATGTCTGCCTGTTTTAAAGAAATACTCGTACAGCACCAGAAGATTAAGGTTTGTCCAAATTGAACACCAGACAAAATACAAAAAAGGGGGCGTGGCTAATTACCATACAACAGTAACTCACCTAGCATGCTGATAGCACGTCCATAACTTCCTTCCACATACTCTATCATACTAACTTCCATACACCAATATTACCATAGTACCTATGCCTAATAGCAACAGTCAGTAATATCGAAGCATACAAAATAGCAACATTGACCACAGATGACGAGTAGGTATGTATATCATTATTGCCAGTAGTTATTCACGGGTTTACTGTTGGGTTCCAGTAGATGCTGAGTGACGCACGGGGTACTAGCGTACGCATGCTGACTTAACTGTCCCGCATATATGACGTCACTTTTGTCAAGGCCGTGCTGATCGAGCGGGAGATGATCGCGGTGTACTGACTCAATGTCTATCGCTGCATCGTGTGAAATGTGCTTGTCATGATTGTGAATGTTCATAATAACTTGGATTGCGTAAATGTCGTGCTGACTTGGTTGGAAATTTCATCAATCTGCCGGGGTGTTTTAATGTTGTAATCTTGTAATGTGTATTTATATTTTTTTTTTCTTTTCCTTGTAATTTCTAAATTCAACTTTATTTATTTATTTATTTACGATTTCTTTTTGCACATCACAAAATACAATTGTGAATCAGCACTTCTTCTGTGAGAAATTCGTTTTTATTTTTGCTGACTTAACACTTGAAACACTTGTTTATATAGGCATTTGTTTATCATTTCTTATATGTTTACATGTTAAGACATATGTAACTATGATGCTTAGCGTGTAATCAAATAAATAAAAAAATAAATTTATCAATTCTTTCTTCTTTTCGATTGAGAAATGTTACAACAATAAGTATAACCTATAGGAAAAAAAATTAGAAATCGATTAGAAAATTGGAATCCGAATATTGTGGTTGGGTGGAAGAACCCTGGCCACTTAAAAGAAAGCCATAAAAATATTATTGAATGGAATATTTGACCGAATACAACCATGACGTGACGGTGAAAAAGGTGAAATTATAGGCGTTATTCTTGAATTCTTGAAACCCTAAAGCTCAATAGATCCCAATATACACAATTCTTACTATAAACAGATACTCTGTTTATAGTATCAACAAGTACACAATTATTTGACTTAGCACATAAACACACATCAAATCAATATCATGTATAGTTGTATATATACAGCAAGATTAGCAAGATGGTTTAAAATGAACATTTCCCTATGGCCAACGGTGCAGTGTAACCATATTGTATCACTACATATTATATATTGCTAAATCCATACATTTCCCTATTCCCAACGGTCTAACTACGACTATTTTGCCGAACCTCTGCATGGACTAAAAAGTTACAATTACAAGCGTGCTTTAATACAATTTGCTTTAAACCTCGAAGCATGGAGGATTTTACACTAGACCATTCTGTTAAACCTCGAAGGATTAATACAAGCGTTGTCAGGTTGTCGCATCAGAAACCTGTCGATATCATCTTTATTAATAAACAAACAGCCGTCAGCGAATTTCATATACGGGAAAAAAGGTAGGAGTTTTTTTTTTTCTGCACAGATATAAAAATACTTTTTTATAGGTATCAATCAATAATACGAGAGAGCCCCCGCGGGGCACAAATTAAAATGAAATTAATCTGGGATATCAAATCTATTGCTTGAATACAGGGTGGTATGGGGCAACTTAACTTTGTGAATATAGGGTGGTATGGTATGTATGAGAGAACTTGACTTTGGAAAAAGTAGAGGCAGAAATTTTGAACCTCATTGGATTATTTGAAATTTTGACTGTGAGGGCTATTTCTAACCGACAACATTAATCGGACAATTAATTATTTTAAAAAAAGTTGTTTAAATGAAAATTATATTAGAAGATACCTACAAAACTATATGATTATATATTTAAAATAGAAAGTAAAAATAGTATTTAAATTAAATGGATTAAAAAAAAAAAATAGAAAACAGGTAATTAAATAACAATGCATCAAAATTTTACGAGAAGATAATTATCACACTATCACTATCACCAACTATCACCAACTGGGTACAACCCTGCTTTTTGGGACAGAAAGGGGGGAAATTTTCTATAAAAGAACAGGGGAAAAAACTGTCGTGTTTAAAAAAATCGTACTTTTTTACGTTTTCGCCTCGAAGAAAAACACACTGCTGGGAATGTATCGTACGCTGTGATAGGACGAGTACTGACTGCTGATTGCTGAATTGTACTCGATGTGAAATTTCCCCCAATATTCTGTAATACGGTATTTGAGTACTGAAGAATGCGAAATTGTTTTCTGTACGATAGGTAATTTCAGTACTGAAATCCTATTTCCCCCAATATTCTGCAAAGTATTTGAGTACTGACTTCTATTTTTTGATTTTCTATACGATAATTTGAGTACTGAAATCTGAAATCCTTATTATGTTATTTCCCCCAATATTCTGCAAAGTATTTGAGTACTGAATTCTATTTTACGATTTTCTATACGATAATTTGAGTACTGAAATCCTTATTATGTTATTTCCCCCAATATTCTGCAAAGTATTTAAGTATTGAATTCTATTTTATGATTTTCTATACGATAATTTGAGTACTGATTTCGATAATTATGTTGAAATCCTTATTATGTTATTTCCCCCAATATTCTGCACGGTATTTGTTATTTTCGAAATCCTTATTATGTTATTTCCCCCATAATAGAGCATTTA
>NW_007379512.1:0-12722 GCF_000475195.1 Diaphorina citri
TACTATCCTGCAGTGAGCACCAACAATTGTGACATTAGAAATGAGTGAAACAATTGAGTGTGAGGACGGAGCAGGAATGGTACAGTTGGATAATTGAATAAAGTAATACGATGATGATGTATTTAACATTTTACACGCAAAAAAAAAAAATAGTGACATTATAACACAAAGAAATTGCATTTATTAAAGACCTTTGCACAGTTATACAGTGACGATAAAGTCTGAAAATATTATTTAGGCATAAATGACAGCGCCGCAGGCGAAATTTTTTTCGAGAAAATTTAAGTAGCTCCTTCAAGGTTGCATACTTTTTTTCGATAGGAAAAACTGGAGAAAGCCAGCTGTTTCAATATCCCGAATCTGCTGCCTAGGTAGACGTGCTACCAACCGAGCTAACTAGACTTTCAGAAAAGAGTTTTTTTTACCACCGCCGTTCTCGGAACGGCTGGCTTTCTCCTATCCTCTCCTTTTCTCTTCGATTTCGGAACGATTAGACCTGAGCAGTTACTGTCCCCCCTATATCAACAAACCTCTTGAAAGTGTATGTTCAGATGGGAATAAATTTGGGATTTTCCTCTCCTTTTTTTCCCAGACGGCCGAAAGTCCGAAGCACCACACTCCCGATTGCACAGCCAAGACGGACCAATTAGAATTGAGAATAAACACGGCGCTGCAAACTTGATCCATCTAGAGCTCCGCCCCCGCATGAGTGGCTGTAGATATGTAAGTAGCCAATGAGAATCGAGGATTATAAGCCCCGCCCACTTGAGCTCAGCTCAGTTTGGTAACTGAGTGACCAGCTCAGTTTGGTAACAATGGTAACTGGTGGTCTTAAGGTTGGAATCAGAAAATCGGCTTTTTTTAAAACTGTTTCGAGCATTTTTTTAAATACGTGACAAATGTAAACAGATTTCTTTTAGCTTAGCAGGGAATGCTCTACCATGGCCACTTACAATGGCACATTTTTCCTCCAAGTACGGATACCATAGAAATCTATATGGTCAAAGTCAAAAACCTGACTGATTTCGTCTTAGGACTTTGGATGAAACTTCTTTAATTGGTTTTATTTTTAGAATAGGCTTAGCTTTAGGTAGATCCTAGATTTTGGTAGCTTTAAGGTGGATTTAATCAGCAACTTTTGGCAGCTCTTCCACCCCCCAACTCCATAGTGTAATAAATATTTATCTAAAAATTAATAATGTAATTGTAGATTTTTCGCTCTGTTCGCTTAACCGGAGGCAAAATAAATTAAGCTGTCAGTTTTGTCTCTCTCTTGGAGGGTTTCAGCAGTTATTATCATATATAAGTTCTGTGGGTCAACTTGATAAGGAGTACCAAAAGGCAGATATATTTTGCAGAACTTCAAAGAAGAAAACTTCAAAGAAAAACTTCTTTAATTGATTTTATTTTTAGAATAGGGAACTTCAAGAAAAGTTTTTTGAAACTTTTGTCTCTAGTTGAAAGGATAAGAGTCTCTTGATAGGTTTAGTGTTTTAGTTTAAGATTTCCAATTACTTTCATTGTGATTTTTTTATACACGAAAACAATATTGGATTTAAAGCTTTAGAAGTTGTATCTATTCATCTACCTATGTAGTTAGTAGTTACTATGTTAACTTTTTCTTTAACAAAAAAAAAATACTCTTCTTTATTTGATTTGAAATGACGTGAAGAGCCGTATTTTCTGTGTGGAAGTTTTTTTTTAGATAACACCAGCACCCTAGAATTTTTCGGGTTGAAAAGACGCCATCTGGGTTGTCAAAAAAACGTGATGAAAAAAAAAGAAGAAAAAAAACCTCCACAAGAAAATGTAGCCTCTGTTAAATTTTCCTTTAACTTGAAAATATGTACTCTTTTTTTATTTAACTTACATAGTTAGGTTCGGTTGTTGGCTAGGTTTATATTAGACATCCTATGTACCTACTGACATTATTGCTTACCGTTATATGTTTTTAGATCAAGTATCCAAAACATATAACAGTAAGCAATAAGATAGGTGCGGTTGTCATCATGACATTTTCTTTAAATATAGGTACTTCATAATTAATGAAAATTTCATCCCCTGATCTACGAGTTCATGTTAAAATAATAATAATAATAATAATAATAATAATAATAATAATAATAATAATAATAATAAAAATACAGTTTCAGTATGTTACATAGTTAGGTTCGGTTGTTGGCCAGGTTTATATTAGACATCCTATGTACTGACATTATTGCTTACCGTTATATGTTTTTAGATCAAGTATCCAAAAACATATAACAGTAAGCAATAAGATAGGTGCGGTTGTCATCATGACATTTTCTTTAAAGATAGGTACTTCATAATTAATGAAAATTTCATCCCCTGGTCTACGAGTTCATGTTAAAATGTTGACTTTTGAGTCTGTATATTATATTATATTTTCGTGTCCAGAAATTACACAAGCAACAAACAAGTTTAGAGTCTGTTCGAAGACTACATTACAATTTACAATCGAATAGACTTGTTTATCCTGCCTAAATGAGACTGAAAAGTGAAAAGTCCCTTTACGGAGAACACTTTGAGCTTGTAGATTCGGGGGCTCTATTGCTTTGTAACATTTGTAGATAGAAACCTTACAACCTCGTAATTCTCCATTTAGTGTCATAATTTAGGTAACGTAAGTTTTACTTTTATTTAGGTAAATTCCAGGTGGGAATTTCAGTTAAATTCCTATTGAGAATTTAGTTGAATTTCAATTGAGAATTTTAGTTAAATTCCAATTGAGAATTAAGTTAAATTCCAATTGAGAATTAAGTTAAATTCCAATTGAGAATTAAGTTAAAAATTAAGTTAAATTCCCATTGAGAATTAAGTTGTATTCCAATTGAGAATTAGGTTAAATTCCAATTGAGAATTTGAGTTAAATTCCAATTAAGGATTAAGTTAAATTCCAATTGAGAATTTAGTTAAATTTCGATTGAGAATTTAGTTAAATTCCAATTGAGAATTAAGTTAAATTCCAATTGAGAATTTTAGTTGAATTTCGATCGAGATTTTTAAAAGCCTAATGAATGGAATTCTCAATTGTAATTTATTTTTCTTCAGAATTGTTCATAAATTCTATAAGAATAGACTATTTTTATGGGATTTTACCTGAAGTTCTTTAGAAATTGGCTATTCTTATCCACAGTAAATTGTCCTTAGGACAAAATAGACAACAGCAAAAGCTCGTCACTCATGGCCACAGATATTAAACCAGACCGCGTTTTACGAAGTCAGAGTTGGCTTCAATTCTGGATTGAACTGGGTAGGTATTAAGAACAGTTCCATCCTAGGTTGGTCTCAATCTGATTTGGTAAACCCTGCTTTAAGTTGTATATTTGTGACTTACCAGTGTGGTAGTTCATAAAAAAAAAGATGAGCGTTTCACCGCCGTTTTTATTTCGTATCAACGAAACAACTGCTACATTAGACGCATGTGGTCTGTGTCGTAGCATGCCCGTCCCGTAGTATGTCCCTCATCAGATGGGCGATAAGAGACACAATACTTCCCATTTAGATACTGGGTCAACACGAGAACACCAGAAAGACCGCTTTTATTTTAAGTGGCAGAGTTCTTAACATGAGCTCTTCCATCCAACGGGACTTACTTTGCTTACCTGAGGATGGCGTAACAGAATCACTCCCGGACTCATCAGGGGTGGCCAATCTTAGACTCGTTGGGGCTCGAACCGGGGCCCTTCCGCTACCCACACTTCTATCCAGCCCTGGTCTGTCATTCATAGACAATCTTCGTTCCAGGGATGGTCTGCCGTTCAGAGATAATCTTCCTTCCAGGGTCGATCCGTCGGAAAAGTTCCGTTCCAGGGACGGTCTATCGATTTTGTTGAGGGAAGGGGTTCGTTCTATTTTGTTCAGGGACGGCGTGCGTTCCATGACGTATTGACTGAGGTCGGAGTCCGCGCCCAGTAGGGATTCCATCCGCTGAAGACGTTTTTCGTGTCGAACCTGTGATATAGAATAGAATAAAATGTCAAAGAGAATGGAGTAGAATGGAATAGATTAGATTAGAATCAAATAAAATAGAATAGATCAAAATAAAATAGAATAGAGTAGAAGAGACATTGTCTGACTGGGGGACTTTAAACAGGGAATAGAATAGAATAGAATATACCCTGCTTATACTGCCAGAATGAGACTGAAAAGTCCCTTTACTCCCGCAGTCTAAGCAAGGTCTCATGTATTTGGTACAATATTTTCAAAAATAAATTACAATAGACCCTTGCTTAAATTACAAAAAAAAAAGAGAGAAAAAAAAGGGAGTACTTATACCAGCCTGAAATTTCCCTTGCTAAAGAAATAGCAAAGTGTTAAGCGTTAAGCATGCTTAAATATGCTTGTCACAAATATCGTTCCCCAATAATTACACCTGAAAATTTTTATGACTTGACTAAGACTCGAACTATTAACCTGAGCATTTACTTACATGTCTGTGATCAACAGCCAGTCGATTCAACACAGTTTCATACATCAGAGGCAAATATTTCTTCATTTGATTGCTTATTTTCACTCTGGGTTTGGCCTGGTTTAGGTTGTTGTTCATATCATGTTTAATTTATTAAATTGTTGTTCATATATTGTCCAATTTAGCATTACTTACGTGTCTATGATCAACAGCCAGTCGATTCAATACTGTTTCATAGAGCACAGGCAAATATTTCTTCATTTGAGTGCTTATTTTCACTCTGGGTTTGGTCTGGTTTAGATTGTTGTTCATATTTTGTTCAATTTATTAAATTGTTGTTCATATATTGTCCAATTTAGCATTACTTACATGTCTATGATCAACAGCCAGTCGATTCAACACTGTTTCATAGAGCACAGGCAAATATTTCTTCATTTGATTGCTCATTTTCACTCTGGGTTTGGTCTGGTTTAGATTGTTGTTCGTATCAGGGACATATCCTTGAAAGAGGGGTAAACTTAGGATGTCTTGAAGGGAGGGCAGACCAGACTGTAGGGCTTTTGAAGAGAGGATGGATTCTAACAGGGCACCTGAAACAGAGAATGGTCACAATGGAGGAGTTGCAAATGGGTAAAAATTATAAATAAATGGTCGATTCCTATGTAAAAAGTTGGGAAAAATCCATGAAGAAAAGGTCAATTTCAGCAATTCCTACGTAAAAAGTTGTAAAAAAATCCAGATCTGAGGTCAAAACTCCGAAAAAGTCATTTTAAAAGGTCTCAAATTCAATTCATATTTGCCGCTCAAATATAAAAGCTCACAGAGTTGACGTCAGAGTTTTAGAGATGTGCAGAAACGCGGTCGCACAAACACATTAATTTGTTGCCTGCAAGGGAGCTTTGCTCGGGACAGTTGATGTGACGTCATCACGTACAGTAGCGTAGGTCGTGACGTCAGAGTTAAAGATTTACCGGTATGTTTTAAATCGGTTTATCTCCGGATCTAGAAGTCGTAGAAGGAAAAGAAAACATCCCTTGTTCCTCTTTTTTTTTCTGCTCTTTGACTTAGAAACCTCATCTAACACCCATATTTATGAACAAAATGCTGGCTCTTAAGTTCGTGCTAAGCATAGTCTCAAGGCATTTGATTGGTGGATATTTGACAAACGAAGCGGGAGTCATGAATTATGACGTCATCGCCTACGGGAGCGTATGCGATGACGTCAAAGTTTACGATTTACCGGTATTTTTTAAATCGATTTATCTCGGGATCTAGAAGTCGTAGAAGAAAAAGAAAATCCCTTGTTCCTCTTTTTTTTCTGCTCTTTGACTTAGAAACCTCACCTAAGTCTTATTCTTCTAAAACTTGTGGCACCCTATCAGTCATATTTTTCCACCCTTAGTGCGGTAAATCTGGAAGTTCTTATTCTTCTAAAACTTGTGGCACCCTATCAGTCATATTTTTCCACCCTTAGTGCGGTAAATCTGGAAGTTCTTTAAATCATTTTTCCATCGAAAAACACTTTGTCACCCGTTGGTCCTCATTTTTCCTGCTCTATGACTTTGAAACACCACTCAAGTAAGCGCAACTGATCTATTTGACACCAATAATTGATTTTTTTTTTTAAGATGGGTGTTTTACCACCGTTTTTATTTCGTCGCAATGAAACAACAGCTCTGTGAAAGTACTGTACTTACGTATGTCAACATCAATCGCGTCCGACACCAGATCACAGGTGACACTCTGCAGGGGACATCCTGTACACAGTTCATACAGGATGACTCCGAAACAGTACACATCTATAGATTCCATGCTAGTACACAGGGAGCGGGCTTGTATTAGACAGGGACGCAGGAGAGGTGAGACACCCAGGTGGAGGTTTTCTAGCTCGCTAACCTGTATGGAGGTGTTGGAAGTGACTAGGATGTTACCCGTGTGTAGATGCCCTAAAATAATAATAATAATAATAAAAAAATATAGACCGATTAATAATAATAAAAAAAAATCGAATAAAAAGGGTATTATAGGTATTTTAATTATTAATTTATAATGTCAGAATGAGACAAAAAAATCCCTTAGCCAGCCTAGTTAGCTTAGTTGGTAGTGCGTGTGCCTTGTAAGCGCTAGGCCGCGGGTTCGATTTCCGCCCGGGGCGGATTTTATCCTGATGGGATAATGTTCGTTCTCGGAACGGCTGGCTTTCTCCTATCCTGTCTTCCTTCTCTCTCCGATTTCGGGACGATAAGACCATAGCGTTTACAGTTCCCTCTGTCAAACTCTTAAAAAAAAAAATCCCTTTACTCCTGCAGTCTTAAACTTCGTCCGTGCCGCGGTGGGAATCGAACCCGCGGACCTATCTAATGCTTACAAGACAAGTGCCCTTGATGCTTACAAGACAAGTGCGCTACCTTCTAAGCTAACGTGTCTGGCTTATGAGGAAACAAGATAATAATATAATAATTAAATAGTTATATATAATCAGATAATAATAATAATAAAACATTAACACAATAATTACCATGATTACAATCACTTTCCCGGTGCAAAATCTTCAGTCCATGGAGTACTTGCAGACAAATCCCAATGATCTTTCTCACGTCCAACTAGCTCCTTCACTTAGAGTCTGGGGAGTATTTGGACATGTCGGAACTCTTGGTAGGGTGGCTAGTAATGAACATATCAATGTCGCGCAATACACCTCTGTGTGGGTGCAATACGGCATGAACTTTTGACACAGCCTATGTCTTGTTCTATGTGACACACGTTATGTGCGCCTTTATGTAGGGATGCGGGGAAGAAAATACAAGAGAAGATATTCCATTGATCTTTTTATAATGTTGCTGATTACTGGAGCATACTAACTGGACTGACCCAATTGTCGACACCTGCTTTGAGCCTTTTTCTCTTTGAAGAGTTTTGATAGAGGGAACTGTAATCTGCTAAGGTCTTATTGGTCCAGGAAAGGGAAGAGAGAAGGAAGGCAGGGTAGGATGAAAGCAAGCCGCCTCCGAGAACGAAACTACCTAGACTTACAAAGGCTCGAGAACGAAACTCTTACTAGATGAATTGATATGACGCTTTTTTTATTTTTATTTTTCTGTTAACCAACTGAGACTTGAACCCAGTCCCCGGATACAAGTCCACCAGTTCCACCATGTACATGGAGCAGGCATTTTGAATTCACGTGACTCAATGGTGTTTAACCGGGACCCACTCCATTCCCCCGTATTGGACCCAAGACACGAGGAAATTCTCTCTAGAACTACTGAATTCCTCTAGACTAGCTGAATTCCTCTCCTAGTACTCTCACCTGTACACTGAGCAGCATTTGAATCACGTGACTCATGTGTTTATCCGGGACCACTCTATCTCCCCCGTACTGGACCCAAGACACAAGGAATTCCTCTAGACTAGCTGAATTCCTCTAGACTAGCTGAATTCCTCTCCTAGTACTCTCACCTATACACTGAGCAGCATTTGAATCACGTGACTCATGTGTTTATCCGGGACCACTCTATCTCCTCCGTACTGGACCCAGGACACAAGGAATTCCTCTAGACTAGCTGAATTCCTCTCCTAGTACTCTCACCTGTACACTGAGCAGCATTTGAATCACGTGACTCATGTGTTTATCCGGGACCACTCTATCTCCTCCGTACTGGACCCAAGACACAAGGAATTCCTCTAGACTAGCTGAATTCCTCTCCTAGTACTCTCACCTGTACACTGAGCAGCATTTGAATCACGTGACTCATGTGTTTATCCGGGACCACTCTATCTCCTCCGTACTGGACCCAGGACACAAGGAATTCCTCTGGACTAGCTGGATCCCTAGATTTGGCCACCCGATAGTACTGTTTGGTGGGCCGCCAGCCGAGGTTCGGCAGAGGTTGTCCCAGTTCGTAGTTCTGTTCGGATCGTAGCCAAAACCTATTTAATATTTAAGCACATTTTCAGAGAACTACTATTCAAAATCTATTGAAGATATCAAATTTATCAAATTTCTTGGTAATATTATTTGGGTAATTTTTTTAGTTCTCTGGCCACTATCTTTAACTGTCTGTGTTATTAGAAAACAAGTGTTCGGATTTCTGATGTGGGACATCCGGCATACTTATCTACTCCTGTTTGAAATCTACTCGACCTCATTTTATTGCTTTCCTTATCCTATGCCTATAGGAAGGAAAGTATAATGTATTTATTGTTCTTACTAATAGGATACCTTCGTACCTTAATAGACTTTCTCCTATTACCTGAAAATTCCTTTGGGAACCTACTTTGCCTATCTAACTGGAACATAGCGGTTAGGTTTACTAGAAACTAAGTAGATGTATGTCATTATAAATGGACTGTGGAATTGTAGTCTTTATAGCAGCGGTTCTCAACAGTTTTTCACCCGCGCACCTCTTGGGTACCCGGATTTAATCTCATGTACCATACTTTACCTATCTAAGTGGAACATAGCGGTTAGGTTTACTAGAAACTAAGTAGATGTATATGTCATTATAAATGAACTGTGGAATTGTAGTCTTTATAGCAGCGGTTCTCAACAGTTTTTCACCCGCGCACCTCTTGGGTACCCGGATTTAATCTCATGTACCCCCGTCACCATCATGATGAGTAGGTACCGGGTACACATAGGTACCTAGGTTGACGTGAACCATTACGACTGAGTTCTAAACACACTCAGTACCTTTTGAAAGAATTCAATACTTCAGTACCTTGAGGTCAAAATTCAGTACTTTTCTGGACTGTACCGCACTGATAACCCATCAAAATTTGCTTTACTCCTGCAGTCTTAAACTTCGTCCGTTCCGCGCGGGAATCGAACCCGCGACCTATCTAATGCTTACAAGACAAGTGCCCTAATGCTTATAAGACAAGTGCGCTACCTTCTAAGCTAACGTGTCTGGCTTATGAGGAAACAAATAATAATAAAATATTAAACAATAACTTACCATGATACAATCCTTTCCCGTGCAAAAACCTCAGTCCATGGAGTATTTGCAGACAAATCCCAATGATCTTCTCACGGCCCAAACTAGCTCGCTTCACATTAGAGCTGGGGTAGTATTTGGACAGGTACGACTCTTTGGTAGGGGCAGTACATGAACATATCAAGTCGCGCAAACTACCTCTGGTGGCCAAACGCTGAACTTTGACACAGCCTATGTCTGTGCTGTGAATCACGTCTATGGGCGCTATGTAGGGATGCTGGGGAAGAAAATACAAGAGAAGATTATTCATTGATCTTTTTATAATGTTGCTGATTACTGGAGCATACTAACTGGACTGACCCAATTGTCGACACCCTTTGAGCTTTTTTCTCTTTGAAGAGGTTTGATAGAGGGAACTGTAACTGCTAAGGTCTTATTGTCCAGAAAGGGAAGAGAGAAGGAAGGCAGGGTAGGAGAAAGCAAGCCGCTCCGAGAACGAAACTTACCTACTAAGGATAAAATCTGATATGACGCTTTTTATTTTTATTTTTCTGTTACCACTGAGACTTGAACCCAGTCCCCCGGATTACAAGTCCACCAGTCTCACCTGTACACTGAGCAGCATTTGAATCACGTGACTCATGTGTTTATCCGGGACCACTCCATCTCCCCGAATAGAAGAGAAGATTATTCATTGATCTTTTTATGTTGCTGATTACTGGAGCATACTAACTGGACTGACCCAATTGTCGACACCCTTTGAGCTTTTTTCCTCTTTGAAGAGGTTTGATGGAACTGTAATTGCTAAGGTCTTATTGTCCAGAAAGGGAAGAGAGAAGGAAGACAGGGTAGGAGAAAGCAAGCCGCTCCAAGAACGAAACTTACCTACTTAGGATAAAATCTGATATGACACTTTTTATTTTTCTGTTACCACTGAGACTTGAACCCAGTCCCCCAGATTACAAGTCCACCAGTCTCACCTGTACACTGAGCAGCATTTGAATCACGTGACTCATGTGTTTATCCGGGACCACTCTATCACCCCCGTACTGGACCCAAGACACAAGGAATTCCTCTGGACTAGCTGAATTCCTGGATTTGGCCACCCGATAGTACTGTTTGGTGGGCCGCCAGCCGAGGTTCGGCAGAGGTTGTCCCAGTTCGTAGTTCTGTTCGGATCGTAGCACCATGGAGATGTGTTGTAGGGCCGTGTCTGTGAGAATAGAATAGAGTAGAATAAATCTCAAATTCTTTGTGGTAAAGCAGAGCTTTTTCACAACTTTAGTGGATATCACAACATTACTAAGTGCAAGCTTTGCAATCAATTTCCACATTTCAATAATCTTTTCACACTGGTAATGCCGCCACTGGTCGCTACTCGATTAAAGCAGCTACTCAATTGTCCTCACGAGGCTGAGTGCACCCCGAACTCCAAGCACAGAGCCGAAAAAAAACCTCGGCCCCGCCGGGAATCGAACCCAGACCTCCTGCGTGCAAGCCTAGTGTGATACCCACTCGGCCAAGGAGGTTGCTATAGAGTAGAATAATAATAGTGCTTATTTATACTGCTCGCATAGGACTGTCCCTTTACTCCAGCAGTAGGCTACTACTATTATTGTGGTCAAATTCTCAAATTATATTGAGGATAAAATTCCATACCTCGGCTGGATTGAACCCACGCCCTCCTGTTTACCAGGCGAGCGCCTTGACCACTATACCACCGAGGCAGGTTTGGGTATGGTTTACCACGCCCTCCTGTTTACCAGGCGAGCGCCTTGACCACTACACCACCGAGGCAGGTATAGAAGTATAACTATAGGTACATAGACTATTATTGTGGTCAAATTCTCAATTTATATTGAGGATAAAATTCCATACCTCGGCTGGGATTGAACCCACGCCCTCCTATTATTGTGGTCAAATTCTCAAATTATATTGAGGATAAAATTCCATACCTCGGCTGGGATTGAACCCACGCCCTCCCTTTACCAGGCGAGCGCCTTGACCACTACACCACCGAGGTAGGTATGACCACTACACAACCGAGGTAGGTATAAACCGAGGTAAGTTTGAACCCATGGCCTAGTGCTAGCCACAGCTTACAAGGCAGGCGCCTTCCAAAGTGTTTAAAGGTGGATTTCACCAACCTTAATTATTCTAGCCCCTAAGACAGAGGTTCTCAAACTGGGGGGCGTAGAGACAAATCAGGGGGGGCGCGAGCTTTTCCTATAAAACTCAAATTCTGAAATTCCTCCCGCGCTAACTGCTTGAGCCACTGAGGTTGGTTCGTTTTGTTTTTTCATAAAACCTATAAATTGGTAACCAACTTACTTGAATATAAAAAAAAAAATCTCAAAGTTTCAAATTCTCGTTTTGTTATTCCATAAAACCCATAGGTAAAAATCTTGAACTCATTGTTGAGATGCACAAAATCATTGTATCGCTTCAACACTTGCCACGTAGAGCTGTGCGAGCTCCATCCATTTTGAACTTTGATGATGTACTCCTGGAATGTAAATAGAACTTTTGAGGACAACCAAAAGGAGATAAAGTCTGGTAGAGCCAGCCTTCTTAGCTTGAAGGGTAGTTGCTTGTCTTATACCTAGTCTCTCTTCCAAAGCAGTTTAAACAAGGTCTTGTATATTTGATGGGATAGTAATACACACAAGGGTGAGATGACAATTTGTCATCTATAAAAGACCTTGCTTAACTTGAAAATAATAATAATAAATTAAAAAACTTTCTGTAACAAGCAAAAGTAGCATACATTCAAATCTATTCTATGCTGCTTACAGTATGTCCTTGAATAATCTGAGTATTTTCAATGGTGGCTTTCAACGGATATGTTCGATCAACATAAATAGTAGCTTGCTGGGATTTTTCAAAAATTGCCATGGTCAAAAATAGATGTGTGGGGCTGGGTTGTATGAAAAGCTCTTGTTCATTATTTTGTCTGAAATTAAACAAAAATAAATTTGTTGATATTAAATGAACTCAAAAACTTACATGCCACTCCCAAATCTCCAGAAATACGCAAAATATTGTGTATTTCTATGAGCTTTAATATCAAATGATTGGAATAATTGTAATTGTATTTGTACAGGGCTTGAGGATAGACATAATCTACATGGCCCTAGTCATTTTGTTATAAAAGTAAATCAAAATATAAAAGGTATAAGTGAAATACATGGTGCTCCTATAGCTAAGTACATATTGAAAGCAAAAGAATATTAGTGAGATTATTAAGTACTTGCTTAAATAAAGAGAAAAAGAGATAATTATGTAGTAACAACATAGATTAATTTGAGTTGCCTGATAATGTTTTTTTTTTTTTTTTTAATGATCATTTCAAA